>NW_027328678.1:0-154774 GCF_047496725.1 Anoplolepis gracilipes
TTTTTTCATCTACTGATCAGTACGTATTGCTCCTGTGGTCAGGGGACAGGTCTGCTCTGCCAGGGGAAAAGAATAAAGCCTGGAAAAAGCTAAAATCTCAAAAGAAGATTGAGGAGGAATTAAAAAACTCTCCGGCAGCTGATGTCTGCGCAGAGATTCTCACCGCAACACAGGCGGTGGAGAAGGTGACGAAGGTCTCCAAGAATCTCAAAGGAGACCTCGTCAGGCTTCTTAAGGAAGCCGTGCTGGTGACCTCTGCGGGGGCGGTTACCCTAGCCAGTAGGGGAAGCATGTCCTCCGATGAAGTAAGGAGGCAATTGGAAGAGACCAAGGCTCAGTTTGGGGCCCTCATTAAGGAAAATACCAAACTGAGAAGGGACGTCGAAGAATTGAAGGGAGCGAGCGGTTCTCTTCAGCGCCAAATAGAGGAGTTAACGCGGAGAGAGACCGCGCTTAAAGAGGAGAATGTACTCCTAA
The DNA here is from genome assembly GCF_047496725.1 of Anoplolepis gracilipes. Lineage (NCBI taxonomy): Eukaryota > Metazoa > Arthropoda > Insecta > Hymenoptera > Formicidae > Anoplolepis > Anoplolepis gracilipes. The sequence continues at coordinate 478 of NW_027328678.1, forward strand.
GAAAAAGAGTGGAGGAAGGGACACCCATCAGGAGGAAAGAACCTCCCCTGGAGGTGGCTTCAAATACCCCTACCCCTGCCCCTCGTACAAAGAGCAAAGAGGGTATGGGGGTAATTAATTATACGAAAGAAGGCTCCTGCGAGGAGATGGAAACCGAACCGCTCCTGGAGAAAAGGCCCCAGAAACTGACTCGGTGGCTCCCAAATTAATGGGGACAAACACATCCCCCGCGGGATCATCAAAGAGGGGAAGGTCTCAAATATAAAAGAGGAGGTAAGACTGGACAAAAGAAAGGAGGAGAAAAAAAAGGGTGCGGCGAGGAAACTGGAGGTACCGCAACCCCAAAGTAAAAAACCGCCAATCTCCCTCTCGCTCATGGAGGAGAGGGAGATAAGAATTAAGGCCAACCCCGAGGTGGGCTGGAATGTGGGGGAGGTCGTGTCCAAGGCCCTTAAGATCATCAAAGGGCGGAAGTATCTCGGAGAGGGAGACCTGATAGAGGTCAGGTATGCCGAAAACCTCGCCTCGGGATCGACCTATGTGAGAGAGGATCATGGCTCCTCCAGAGGACAAAAGGAAAGAGGAGCGGGAACTAAAGCCGCCATGCTTAAAGGCGGGGGAGGACCCGTCCCAGGGCCGTCGCGGGCAGCCGACAAGGAGCGCTCACATATGCGGCGGCACTGGGAAGGAAAGGGAAACTGAGGATCAGGAAGGAGACCGCATTCCTGGCACCCCCGACAGGCAAGGTGAAGGGAAAGGAGAAGGGGGAGAAGAAGAGACCACTGCCACCTGAACTCCATGATGGGGGGAAAAAGAGAGCTGGTGCCCCCAGGCCGATAAGGGTCCCCCGCACTGCGGCGGTTGTCCTGACATGCCCGGATGGGCAGTACAGCGAAATGGTCCGCCATGCGAAAGGACAGATCGACCTGACTGAGCCCAATATTACAGAGATCAGGAACAGGAGGGCCCTGACAGTGGCGATTATATATGAAGTGGGAGGGGAGAGAGCCAGCCAAAAAGCTATGGCTCTTGCCTCCAAACTTAGGAAGGCGTTGGAGGGGGTGGAGGGAGTTAAAGTGTCCCTCCCTACCAAGACTGCGGAGCTCCTGTTCCGAGACCTGGACGACGTAGTCCAGACTTCGGAGGTAAGGGACGCAATCGCAGAAGTCGGTGGATGTGCTCACGGGGACATCAAGGTGGGGGCGATTCGAAGAGCCCCCAACGAGATGGGGTTGGCGTGGGCCAAATGCCCTGCAGCTGTCGCCAATTTGGTGGCGAAAGCTGGCAGAATCAGGGTTAGATGGGCCCACACCAGGGTTGAATTGCTGGAGGAGAGGCCCCTCCAGTGCTTTAAATGCCTGGGTAGGGAACACGTACAGTCTAGATGCACGGCAGCCGTGGAACGGAGATTCGGTTGCTTCCAGTGCGGGGAGGAGGGACACCGAGCGGACTGTAGGGCGGCGCCCAGATGTCCCATATGCGCGGATAGGGGGAAGCCGGCAAAACATAGGGCAGGGAATGCGGCCTGCCCCATAGCGCAGGGAGGCCGCATGTCTGGGCGAACTGCCGGGGCCCCTAGTGGGGAAACACGCAGGCCCGCAGGGGAGAGCCCTGGCGGAAAACCCTCCTCTATAAAGGGAGAAAGACCGGACGCGTCAAAGAGGGCAATGGATGTGGGAACTCCCACGCCTCACGGCGCGTCAACCCCTAGGTCGCAACCGAAGAGGAAAAAAGAGGGAGAATTGGAGAAAAAGGCCAAAGACCTTAACAATTCTTGCTCCTCACCCCCCAATAAGCAGCTAAAGGAGGGGGGAAGGAAATGGAGGGGAATGAGGAAACGAGGTGTGTCCCCGACATCAAAGAAGGGGAGAATACCCTGGAGGGGGTACCGCCGGTAACCGCCGGAGCAGCGGTAGCTGGGATGGTGGGTGAGACCGAGGCGAAGAAGAGAAACAAAGGGGAGGATGAGGATAAAATTCTCTTTCCCTTAGAGTACCCCCCTGAAGGAGAGGGTACCAAATGAGAAAGGGGCCCTTAAAGCCCCTCTTCTTTAAAGGAATCGGAGGCAGGCCCGAGTCAAAATTTAAATAATAAATAAATGGCGGCTTAGGTCCTGCAGGCAAATCTCAACCACGCCCGTCAGGCGCAAGATTTGTTTGTGCACACTCTGGCAGAGCGTAGTTGTGGTTTGGGCATTGCTGCGGAGCCGTACCAGATCCCCGAGCACCCTTCGTGGGTGGGGAACGATTTGGGCTCCGTAGCAATTACATGGAGGGCGGATGCTCCGGCCTCACTTCCCGCCACACTGGTGGGCAAGAGCAAAGGGTGGGTGGCGGTCAGGTGGGGACCCGTTTTGGTCGTCGGGGTCTACCTGCCGCCTAGCCTGGACCTCTCAGGATTTGCCAAAAGGTTGGACTCTCTTTCCGCTATCATCAGCGGGAGTGGAGTGGGACGGGTGGTAGTCTCGGGGGACTTTAACGCAAAATCGATGTCGTGGGGTTTCCCGAGAACGGACCGCCGAGGTGTCGCGGTCGAGGAGTGGGCCGTGACACTGGATTTAAGGCTGCTCAATGAGAGAGGAATAAGCACCTGCATACGGGAAAGGGGGGAGTCGGTGGTGAACCTTACCTGGGCATCCCCAGCGACCCTCAACAAGGTGCTAGGGTGGAGAGTGGCCACTGAGGTCGAGACATTGTCGGACCATAGGTACATAGTCTACGGCCTCGTGGTCACACCTGAGCAGGTGCTCCAGCGTCGACAGCTGAGAGAGACGCGACCTCTCCTAGGCGCTGGAGCACAAAGAAAATGAACGAGGACGCCTTTATGGCCTCGATTTTCTCAGCCACATGGTTGGGGAAAGGAAAACCGAAAGAAGCCAGTAAAGACATCGACCAGGAGGTTGAGTGGATCCGGGGCGTCATGTCTGAAGCATGTGATGCGTCAATGCCCCGGATCAAGGCTGGTCGACAAGGCTGTAGAGCGGCGTACTGGTGGAACGGGGAGATCGCGGAATTGCGACAATCCTCGGTCCACCAAAGGAGGATATACGCCCGGGCCAAGAAGAGGGATAGGCCGGTAGAGGTAGTGATAGGCCTCTACCAGGCGTACAGAGTGGCCTGGGACGCCCTACGCCTAGAGATCAAAAAGGCGAAAGCCAGGGCGTAGGACGAGCTCCTAGTGCAGTTAGAAGAGAACCCTTGGGCACGACCTTACCAGATGGTTCTCGGGAAGAGAGGGCCACCGGCTACGGAGACCCGGAAGCCCTGGACCGGGTGGTCGGAGGGCTCTTTCCCCCGTGCGAGAAGGAGGATACCCTCTCCCCCATCCTTACGGGGGAAGGACCCGAATGGTTGGAGGAGCTGAAGGTCTCGGGAGACTAAATGAAGAGGTGCAAGAGAAGACTCCGCGGCACCAAGGCCCCCGGACACGATGGCCTCCCTAGGAAAACGTGGAGTGGAGCCTTTGAGGTGATAGGTAGGCATCTCTCGCACCTGTATTCGGAGTGCCTCAGACTGGGAATCTTCCCTGAGAGGTGGAAAAGGGCCAATCTGGTCCTCTTGCACAAGGAAGGCAAAGACACGGAGACCTCCTCGTCGTTCAGGCCCATATGTCTGCTCGACGAGGCTGGCAAAATCCTGGAAAGGATAGTCGCCAATCGTTTCGTCAAGCACTTTGAAAGCATAGGGCCGAACTTGGATGACCGGCAGTACGGCTTCCGCGGTGGAAGATCAACCGTGGACGCAGTACTGAGGGTGCGCGCCTTTGCGGAAGCCGCGGTGCGGGAGGGCAGGGTGGCAATCGGCGTGTCTCTTGACATCTCGAAGGTGTATCCAAAGAGCCATGGCCTGCTTCAGCGTGCCGGGATACCTCCGCCGAATCATCCAATCGTACCTCAGCGACCGCTCCCTGCATTACACCAACAGGGATGCGGTAGAGGTTACGAGACGAGTGGGGTGTGGGGTTCCGCAGGGGTCGGTCATCGGACCACTCCTGTGGAACCTGGCCTTCGACGGGGTAATAAGGACGGCCATCCCCCCCGGCTGCACGGTCGTCTGCTACGCGGACGATACGATCGTGTTAGCCGAGGGAGAAAACGGAAGGGAGGCCTCGGCCCTAGCCACGGTAGCGACGGCGTGTATTACGCGGGCTATCAGGGAGTTGGGCCTGATGGTGGCGCCCCAGAAGACTGAGGCAATCATGTTCCGGCCAGGTGCCAGAGGTGTGCCGCCGAGCCTTCGGGTTATGGTGGAGGGGGTGGAGGTAAAGGTGGGAAATACCCTCAAATATCTGGGGCTACTCCTGGACAGTGGGTGGCGCTTCGCCGCGCACTTCGCCCAGTTAGCCCCCCGTCTGGAGAAAGCAGCTGCCGCGCTGGGCCGTCTACTTCCGAACCTGGGAGGTTCATACAGCCTCCTGACGGTCGAGTCAGGAGGCTGTATGAATGGATGGTCCACGCTATGATGCTGTACGGGGCACCCGTATGGGCCGAGGATATCAGCGACAACCAAAGGACTCTGGGCATTTTACACGGGGTCCAAAGGAAAATGGCATTACGGGTGATACGTGCCTACCGTACAGTGTCGTTTGAAGCGGCGACTTCTTTGGCGGGGATTCCTCCCGTGGAGCTTCTCGCGAGAATGTACACCGATGTGTACCGACGCATGCGAGGGCTTCGGGAGGCGGGGCGGAACATCGTCTGCCGGGCGAGGAGTGCAGTGGGGCGGCAACACCATAAGAAAATGCTGGAACGGTGGAAGCAGCAGTTGCTCTCTCCGTCTGGCAGAGCTGCGGGGCGTAGAGTGGTTGAGGCCATAGGGCCTCACTTAGAGGCCTAGATAGAAAAGAGAAAGGGAGGAATGACCTTCCGTATGACCCAGGTGTTTACGGGGCACGGCTATTTCGGTGAATATCTGGGCCGTATTGGGAAGGAACTTACGGGCAAGTGTCACCACTGCACCGACCCCCTGGACTCGGCGCAGCACACCCTGGAGGTATGTCCTGCGTGGGTAAAAAGCCTGGCGGAATTGTCCTTGGCCGTGAAAGAGGATCTAGCCATAGTAAAGACTATGGTAGGGGGGAGGATAAATGGAAGGCGGTGGCCTCCTTCTGTGGAGTAGTCCTCAGGACAAAGGAGGAGGCGGAGCGAGAAAGAGAGCAAAAAAGACGAGAGAAACGCCGGGAAAGGGAATGTGAGACTCCTCCTCCATCTTCTGGAAATTCGGGCGAGAACCTCCAACACCAGAGCCCCACCCTTGGAAGTCAACCACTAGTAAGTGGGCAGACAGACCTACGGGTTGAGGCAGGCAGTAGGGTGGGTATCGAAGTAGGACGAAGATGACGATAAAAGGGGCGACACGATCATCTTTCCCCCTAGGCGTCTCTTGTGTGGGAGAGACGCAGAGACGGAGGTTGGGGTAAGAAACGGATATTCCACCTCCGTCAACTGCAATCTGAAAAAAAGAAGACCCCGGCTGGTATCCCGGGGTCGTATTAGGGGAGGGATACTCCTTTAAAGGGTGCCCGCTGGACCTAGGTTCAAGTGTGTGTTTGTGAGACGGGCAGGGGAAGGGATAGTGCCGTTGGCGAGGCCCTCCTCCATGCATAAACCGTCTGGGAAGGATACCCGAAAGGGTTTTAGTGGGTATTCCGGCGCACTCTATTAGCGCCGGCAAGTCCCACATACCCCGGCCAACCAATACCAGGCCGGGGATACGTAAAGGCATTTCCCCCTCGAAAAAAAAAAAAAAAAAAAAGGTTAACCTAACCTAACCTAACCTAACCTAACCTAACCTAGGTTAGGTTAGGTCCTCCACCCTCCTCGTCGTGCGCCACCTTGTCGTGGTGAGGAGGCTTAACCCTGAAACCCCATGGAACACCCACACGGCTCCGGCCAAGTTGGGTGAACCTCCAGGGTGGAAGGGGAACTAAGAGCGCACCGTACCCTTAGTAAGGGTACAAGGGGAGCCCAGCGACTCCTTTAGGGACTGCGCCCACCCCCTTGGGGGTGGTCTAAAGCGTGGACCCAATTGCTAGTAGGGGTAGGCGGCCCTAAATGCAATCGCCCGGTGGTACGGCACCGTTGGGGGAGGACTGCTCTCCGCCCGTGACACACCGCTGGGTGCTCCTGGCACATGAGGGTTTCCGCGCGTGTGGGTGTTCCCGCCGCGCGGCGTCCCTCGGGGAGATGTGGGTGCTGGCATGGGCCGGCGTCCCACAGTCGTGGGGCTCCATCTCGCGTGCAGGCGGCTCAGTGGGTTCTGCCCCTGAGTGCGCGCCGCGAGAGGAGCGGACGGGCCGATGGATCTCCGGAACTCCCGGACCCATCGGGCCGGGCCTCTTCCGAGCCGCTCGGACGTTTTCCGAGGTCGGGGTCGGGGAAACGGAGAAGGGCCGGCGCGAGCCGCACGGGCATAGCCCGACGGCGCCGGGTCGGCCCGGCCGTCGGACCCGATCGGACGTATTCCGAGGCAGCGTTCGACGGCGAGATGGAGCCCGACGGTGCATCGCGACCGTTTCCCTTCCGAAGCGGTGTATCGTCGGGGCCCTTTTGGCGGGAGGTAACTTCCGTCAAGGGCGCGTGCAAGCTGGTCGCCATGGCGGGTAAGACTGGGCCGGGGAGCGGCGACCCAGTCCCAACCGTTCATGAGGCCCCCCGGGTGGCACCACCCGCTGCGGTATCCCGGAGGTCGGATGCCGGGAACCCCCGAAAGCCCATGGAGGCGTCAAAACCTCCATGGGTGAGTAAGGGACCGGGGACCAGTGCCGGGGATGTATATCCCCCGGCCCGTGTCGTATGTCACCCCCCCGGGGGAACTTGGGGCCCTGTCGTGGAGTGTTGCCGGTCATGTTTCGGGACACTCTGCGGCAGGTGAGGGTACACCCTGGGTGACGGAGCCGCAGCGGGGAGCGGGATTATTCGAAACAATAAATTCTCAAAAAATCAAATCCAATAAGAAGACCAAGGCGGAACCCACCGCAGAATTGTCTGCGGACGGAGCGACTGAGGAGACCTTTAAAATCCCGGAAGTACCCGAGGACTCTGAGAAGAAAAATATGCCTTCGTACCCAGGGCCATCGACATCTGGCGGCAAGCCTACCATCACGGCTATTCAGGATGGTAAGGCAGCGAGGGAGGCGTTAGAAAGGAGATACCTCCAATTTCCAATGGCCAAAAAGACGAGCAAGTGCCCTCATAGCGCAAGGCATGTATGCCATAGCTGCCGAGTGAGCGGGAAAAGAAGCAAGTATACCGCTACAGGTATAACTCCCGCTCCTAGTGATGAGGACTCGGCGTTCCCAGCGGGATCACGCGCCAGTAGCGTGGCGGGTGATCCTGACGAGTACGAAGCAGGATCACACGCTGGTTCGTACTATGCTGGCTCGGAGGACGAGCAGTCCGACATCAGCTCCGTCAAGAGAGGCAGAGGAAGGCCCATCACCACGGGTGAAGGGACCAAAGAAAAAAGGGAGGCAAAGGCCAGAGCGAGGGAAGAGGCCAGAGAGAGAGGGGACACAGATTGGGCCCTAAGTGCCTCAATGCCCGATGGACAGGCCTGGGAGAGATGCCAGGACAACCAGAGGGTGGCGAGGGAGATGTTCCGCCACTCTCCGACACCGGCTGTGGTGTCCGACACGATAGCCAACTGCGTGACCATTTTTAAGAGTCTGCAGGTCTCCAGGAACATAAAGGGCCCACTAGAAGGGGAGATGAAGAAGGCAGTGGCGTCCATCATGGCTGCCACAGCAGTCCTTCATGATAGGACTACACAGTCCTCTCCGAGCAACGCTGAAGCGGAGGAACTTCGGCACCAATTGGAGCTCCTCAAAGCCGAGAAAGAAAAGGAGACGAGCGAGCTCAAAAAGCAGATGGCGGAACTCGCCGATCAGGTAAAAGTGCTGACGAACCAGCTCAGTACTCGCCGATCGAAGAGGGAAGCATCACAAAAAGTGAAAAGGAGAAGGGGGGCAGGAAACGGAAAAGACGGAACCGCATTGAATCTGACCGGGATTCATATTCCGACAGCGGGGAGTGGCATTCTCTCAGGCTGAGGACGCCCCAAAATGTCTCCCCAAAAAAGACCGCCTTGAGAAGGGGCGGACTATCTCCGGCATGCGTGTCCCCGGGTCTGGCTGGTGACCCCTGCATGGAGGTAGAACCGCAGGCCGCGAGCGTAACGGAGGCACAGGGTCCCCTTTTGAGAGGATTCTTTCGACCCCTTCCTCCAATCACTCGCCCTCCAGTCCAGGGCGAGTTTGCAATACTTTACGAAGCCCTCAATCAACACCTACAAATCGGTGTTGACTTGAGGGGAAGAATGCTGCGATTCTTCGAAGCAACGAACGGGCAGGGGGAGGCGGTCCAATCTGCTTCCCTGAACGCACACACCCAGCCGCCAATGGGGAAGAAGGCCGAGGCTGAGATCCCCTCGCTAACTCAGCCCAAGAAGCAGGATACTGTTTCAGCCAAAAGCAGTCAAGAGAAGGAAAAAGCGTCCAAGAAAAGAAAGAAGGGAGAAGGCCAGATTCGTAACACCAAGATCTCTCCCCTTCCTCCTCTGCCGACACCCGCAGCCGCTAAGAAACCTGGAAGGAAATCTCGCCAAGATGCGGAACCCTCTAAGGCTCCACCCTCTGACGGAGGACCATTAGGCCCGGGGCCCTTCGACAAGAAGTCGACAGACCCCGGGACATATGGCTCCTCTCCGACCACTGAAACTTCGTGGAGCGTGGTGGTCGGACGTAAGGGAAAGAGGAAGGTAGGACAGACTCCCCTCCCCTCCAAAACCGTACCCGTTGCTGTGGCCCGGTCACCGCCCAGTGAACAGGGTAAGCAGAGGCGGGGGCAGGTAAAGGGGGGAGAGAAACCCGGTAAAAGGAAGGTTCCCAAAACCTCGGCGGTCATGATAACTTGCCCAGAAGGGAAATATGGCGAGAACATGGCCGCCATCAGAAAGGAGGTTAAACTTGACCAACTGGGAATCAAGGAAGAAAGCCTCAAGATAAGGAAAGGCCTCACCGGAGCCTTAATCCTTGAGATTTCCGGTGAGGACAAGACACGCAAGGCGGGACAACTCGCCGAACGTGTGAGAGAGGTGACCGGGGACAACGAAGGGGTGCGAGTCACGTGCTTCCAAAAAATGGCCGACCTCCGCATTCGGGGGCTGGAGGACTCCCTTACCCGGGCGGAGATTGTTGCCGCAATCTCCGGGGAGGGTAAATGCGGGTTCTCAGATGTCAGGGTGGGAGCGTTTGTTAAGGCCCCCCGCACCGGCCTCAATACTGTGTTGGTGCAGTGTCCGATAGACGCGGCAAACAAATTGGCACAGATGGGTAAGGTATCGATATCGTGGTACAAATTACCCATCGAGCTGTTGCCGCGGCTCCCCCTCCGATGCTTTAAGTGCATGGAGGAGGGGCATGTGCAGCAGCAATGCGGCAGCGACCGATTCTGCGCCAACATGTGCTTCCGCTGCGGCAAAGAGGGCCACAAGGCCAACTCCTGCACAGAACAAAGAGTGCACTGCGCACTCTGTGCTGACTTTGGGGCACCCGCGGGGCACAGGATGGGGGGCATGAATTGCCACCCTCCGAAAAAACCCAACAGGAAGAAGGTCAAACAGATTCCTCCCTCCAAAAAACCCACCCTTTCGGTGGGAGAGGTAAAGGGGGGAATCGACAATGGGAACTCAATTCCGTCCCTGATGGAGGTCGTTGTGGGAGAAGTCCCACAAGCGAAACAAACGGTCCCAGCCGAGTCTGTGCCCGCGCCGATGTACACATCGGAGTGTCGCAAGCGGAGCGCGAACTCGGTCAGGGAAGAAAACGAAGAGGGCGCGGGGGGCAAAGAGCTTCGCTCCGACTCCCCCAAGCCCCGAAAAAAGCCACGCTTAGACCCTAAGCGTGGTAACGTAAAAGGAGACACCCTTACTACGGGCGCAATTGAGCCAGTGGGTAATATGACATCGGACACGGATGGAGCCCCCTTCCACGGCCCTGTGGAGGGGAGACTAAAACGACGGGGGCCCATCCTACATCAATGAGGGCCTGTAAATTTATACAGGCAAACATTAACCACGCTCGGCGGGCGCAGGACTTACTCCTGCAGACTATCGCCGAGCGTGGTATAGGAATGGCGATCGTGTCGGAGCCGTACTGACCCCCATCAAAACACCCTAATTGGAGGGTGGACGGCTCTGGTACGGTCGCGGTCATACGCGGATCGGACAACCACAACCCGCCCTGTTCCTTACTCAAGGCAGGAAGGGGGTATGTGGCTGTAAAATGGGGATCCATCGCGGTAGTGGCGTGTTACGCACCGCCTAGTTGGGGCCTCTCCCAATTTGAGCTGTATCTGGGGGAGTTAGAGCACTGCATACGCAGCATACTCCCCCAGGAGGTGGTGGTGGCCGGTGACTTCAACGCCAGAGCGCAAGCCTGGGGAAACCGGCTCACCACCCCCAAGGGAGAGGTCCTACTGAATTGGATGGGGGCTTTCGGGCTATGCCTGCTAAACACCGGCAACGAGCCTACGTGCGACCGGCTGCTGCGGGGGGCGTCCATAGTGGATCTCACTATGATAACTCCCTCCGCGGCACGCCTAAATTGGTCGTGGGGAGTGGTCGACCAAGAGACTCTATCGGACCACCGATACATCGAGTTCGGTTGTACCACCCTCCAGCCCGGGAGCCCGACCGGCGGTGCGCCACCGCCGCGATGGAATCTAAAAAAGTTAGACCCGGATAGGTTAATGGCGGCCGTCCAGGCCATCCTCTGGCAACACCATCCGCCAGAGAAGGGAGTGGGGAGCCTGGTGGAGGATGTCGCGCGCCTGGTAGACTCGATCACACAGGCGTGCGACTTCTCCATGCCCAAAAGCAGGCCCCACTCGCGCCGGGCTGCGTACTGGTGGACGGAGGAGATCGCGTCTCTTCGACGCTCCTCAGTCGCAGCCAGAAGGGCCCTTAAACGCGCCCAGCGCCGTGGTGACGAGGCCTGGAAAGCCGAGGCACTCGGCGACCACCGGTCCGCTCGAGTGGCGCTGAGTGTCGCCATCTGCTCCTCCAGGGCGAGATCTTGGGACGAACTGATCGCGTCCCTAGACGCCGACCCGTGGGGGCGCCCGTACAAGTAAGTGACAGATAAACTACGTCACTGGGCGCCCCCCGTGACGGAAACCCTCCCTTCGGGATCCCTGGACCGAATTGTCGGGACCTTGTTCCCGCCGAAACCCGATCCCCGAGGTCTCAATTGGGGCAGCGCGAACACCGGCGCTGCCGAGGCCTGGTCCAGGGATCTCGAAATCACCGAGGAGGAGTTGAGGGATGCCGTCCGGGGGGTCAAGAACAACAAAGCCCCTGGCCCGGACGGCATCCCAGGGCGCGTTTGGAAGCTCGTCCTGGAGGAGCCAAACCTATCCGGGTGGCTAAGAGGCATCTTTAATAGATGCCTCGCGGAAGAGGAATTCCCCCCAATGTGGGGAAGAGCCAAGTTGGTTCTTCTCCACAAGGGTGGTAAGAAGGAAAGTGACCCGTCATCGTACCGGCCGATTTGCCTGCTGGACGAGGTCGGTAAAATATACAAAAGGATTCTCGTTCGCCGACTCGTCCAGCATCTGGCGCGCGATGAGGTCCCTTCCCTTCACGAGGAACAATACGGCTTCCGTGAGAGCAAGTCCACGGTGGACGCCGTACTGCGCGTCAGGGCCCTCACGGAGTCAGCTGTGGAACGCGGGAGGGTGGCGTTGGCCGTCGCTTTGGACGTGTCCAACGTTTTTAACACCCTCCCGTGGAAGGCAATCGGGGACGCGCTCAACACTCACCGCGTCCCCGACTACCTCGTGAAGGAAATTCGAGCCTACTTCGGTCACCGTAGGCTCGAATACAGGGACCAAGAAGGCCGGGGTCACACCCGTCGTGCGTACTGCGGGGTCCCACAGGGCTCGGTGTTGGGCCCGCTGCTGTGGAACCTCGGGTACGACGGGGTCCTCCATACCGCCCTCCCCCTCGACTGCCGGATCATCGAGTATGCCGACGATACCCTGCTGGTAGCCGAGGGGGACAACTGGGGGAAAGCCCTAAACAGGGCTAACGAAGGGGTGGCAGGCCTAGTGAGGGCCATAAGCCGGATTGGCCTGAGGGTGGCCCCCAGCAAGACCGAGGCGGTCTACTTCTACGACCGCCGGGCCGCTGGGGAGCCTCCCGACTAAATGTGGACGGTACTGTTGTCCCAGTGAGGTCCCAAATTAAATACCTGGGGCTCCACATCGACGGCCGATGGAACTTCGCGGGTCACTTTGACCGCCTGGTCCCGAGAGCGGAGAAGGCGGCAGCGATTAGACGCTTGCTGCCGAATCTTGGAGGGCCGGACGGTCGGGTGCGCCGCGTTTACGCGCACATCGTCCTTAGCATACTGATGTATGCAGCACCGGTGTGGGCGGGCGAGGCGATGGCCACTAGACGCATACAAGACGCGATGCGTCGCGTCCAACGCAGGTTGGCCATTCGTCTCGTCCGAGCCTATAGGACGGTGTCGCACGCGGCGGCCACCATCCTGGCCGGACTCCCCCCCCTGCATATGGTCGCGGATTCATACAGACGTTTGTATGACCGGAAATCCGCGGCACGCAGGGGAGGAGTCGCCAAGATCCCGGCCAGGATACTGGGCACTTGGAAGCTCCAGGAGAAAAAGTCCCTCGAGCAGCGATGGATCGCTGCACGAGCGCCCCCCAACATCCGGGGAGAGGACTATATCGGCCGTCCTGCCCTGTCTGGAGGAGTGGCTGGACAGAGCGTGGGACAACAGTACGTTTAGGATGACACAGGTGCTCTCCGGACATGGGTGTTTCGGAGAGTACCTGCACCACATCGGACTGGAGGCAAGCGAGGCCTGCCACCATTGCGGCCACGAGAAGGACACCGTGCAACACACCCTCCAAGCATGCCCAGCCTGGAGGGACGAGCGCGACGTCCTAACCTGGACTATCGGGGACGACTTGGCGCTGCCGAGCGTCGTCGTCAAGATGCTCGGCAGCGAGGACAACTGGAGAGCCGTGGCCGCCTTTTGCGAGGCGGTCATGGCCCAGAAAGAAAGCGCCGAGAGGGAGCGTAGACCGGGACGGGCGAGGGGAAGGGCTCCTGGCAGGAGACCCCAACCTCCCCCACCACCTGGGCCCCTCTTACGTCCGGAGACGGTCCGGCTAGTTCGACTCTCGCCGCACCTGCCGCCGTCATCGTCGCCACCGGCGACGGCGCACCCATCGACACCCATGGGAGCGCCGCCGAGATGACAGTAAGTGGGGGGAGGGAGCAGACTGGTTATGCTCGCCCTTCCCTCCCTTAATTACCCTTCTTTTTGCCCTCCCTTTTGAACCCCCCCCTTCCCAGATGAAATGAGGGTCGAGATCTCTAAAGTCTCGACTCTTCCCCCCCCCATCAGGGGGAAGAGAAGACACGACGGGAGGAGGTAGTGGCCTTCCCGTCGCTGAGTAAAAGTTTGATTCGGAGAGGAGGGGAGTATAAGATATATTTTTTTCTCCCCTCCCTCCCAGGAAGAACTCCAACTAAGGAGTGCGGCAAGGGGAGGCTCCTGAAGTATTGCATCGCTAGTTCCAGGAGTCTCCCCTACAATCGCCGAAAATGCCACTCGTGAGGTTTTTATTGGGTATGCCCTTAAATAGGGAGAGTCCCACATACCCCCCGGATATCCACATTCCGGGGGGATGCGTAATGCATTTTCCTCACGTAAAAAAAAAAAAAAGGTTAGGTTAGGTTCCTCCTCAATAATGCGCCACCTTGACGTGGTGGGGAGGCTCTGTCCTGAAGCCCCGGGAAACCGGAGTGGAGGGAGCTAAGAGCGCATCTTTAGCCGGATTTTCTCTTGGACCCCGGCTCGGGCAGGATACATAGCACCGGCATGCATACCTGGGTGTTGGACGCGTACGAATCGGTCCCTGCTACAGACGCGACGGTCGGATGCGGCGGAAATGATGGTGAGCGCCACATAGTACGCCGGGGGCGAAAGCCCTTAAACCGGAGCGTGGCTGGGCGGGGGTTGAGGAGTAACGAAGACACTACGCGAGGGCCTTAGCGCGCCCGCCTGAAGAGCGTCCTCCCTTCCGGAGGAGTCCTTATTATAGATGACACCGTATAAAACGTTACGTATATTTATATATAAATGGATTGATAGCTACAATTAGAATTATGTATATGTAAGCTTATACATACTTATACACAATGCCTGCAACATTTTATGTATAATTATTAATAATTATATATAAAATGGACAAATTTCGTATATTTTCGTATAAATTTGTATAATTAGATACGACTATTTTTGTCTGATTATATATAAAAATTTTTTACCGGGTTTGTAACACAATATCAATATCTGATCGAATTCATGGTTTGTCACAAATGAACCAACGAGCATTTAACTGTAAATTTACAATACTTATATAAAAATGTAACTAATTTACGGAAGATAACGTTATGCTGCGTAATATTACAAAAATTTAGATATCTTCATAAAATTTTTTTAAATATTAATGATTAAATTATACATATATTAATATTAAATATTAATTTAAAGTAAATTAAAAACTCTATTTATTTTCTTTTTTTTTTATTTATTTTTATAAATACATATATATATTTTTATGTATAATTATATATAAAATATAAAATAAAATATATATATATATATATATGTTACGTCCAGGCCCGTAGAGAGGATGAGTCAGAGAAAGGGCGTAACAAGAACTGTTCCGATGTCAAAAGTCTTATCGACGAGTGACTCGGTCGAGCGAGCTGCAGGTTAGCAAACAGGTAAACGACGGGTGTCGTTATTACTCTGTTATGCGAACGCTCTCTCGGTGGTCCCTTTTTCGTAAGAGAATCGAATCTCTTTTACGCGGGACGGGACCTTATATGATCTTTCGCGTGGAGGGAGTGAGAGAGTTAAATAAGTTTACCGATCATTTTAATTTTTAGATTAATATTTATTCAATTAATTCTTACCATTTTACATATGATCTTATTAATATCGGCTTTAAAATTATTTGTATGAGTGTGTGTGTGTGTGTGGATCGCGGGTGTTACATAAGTACGGAGGTCATCAACCAGAAAAGAGGAGGAAAGAGTGCGGTTCTAAAGATTTTATTCTGGTTGGTATTTGTTACAATGGTTTATAATAAGAGGAAAAAAAATAATAATAAAGATTTACGAAAATGTAATATGTGTTACGGCGCGATTTCGCACACGGTCGTGTCGTCCGATCTATGGTCTCGGTTGGCTCGCGAGAATCGGCGAGTCGGTGCGATTTTAGGCATACTTAGTAAAAGAACAGGGTTGAATAAAGGAGAAAGGAGACGATGAGAAAAAAAAAACAAAACAAAAGAGAAGGAAATTAAACTTACTATTTAGGCAGATTTGTTGCGTTTTTTTTAGCTGCTGGTGTAGTTGTGGCTCCAGTTGTGGTCTTACTTGGCGGGTGGTCTTTGTTGAGCACTGACTCTAATAGATTTTAAGATGTAATCGGGACTCCCGCAGTGTAAAACGAATTGCTTGAATCAGCGAACGACCGAAAAATCTGTGCCGAATGAATCTGATGCTGTACTGTCGACTGATTTTAAATTTTTTGGTCTTCGTAAAGCGCGAGTCTTCCCTTTTTATATTAAATCTTGAGGGCGTGTTAACAATTGGGCGGAAGTATTTTTGAGATCTTGACGTGTAAAAAGCTGTCGTTCGGTGAGATCCTTCTCCTCCTTATTTTTGATTGTTGCTGATTGGTGGGCTCTGTACGGCCTCTTAGGAAATTTGGAGATTCTTCATTTGGTTATCTCCTGGGATTATGCAGCTGTTTTTATCCATTTATTTATTTAGGGGATCTCGCTATCGATCCTTTTCGGTCATTTCTTTGAACATCGATTTCAATGTATAAAACATTTTTTTCGTTCCGCGGCCCTCTTATGACTGGTCGGGCAATTATTGCTTTATCTTTATAGGAGGTAAAGACGTGGAGCCGACAGTGCGTAGCGGCGTTATTTGTTTCTTTCTTAAGATTATGCAGCTGTGTTTGCCTGTTTCGTTGTTTAGAGGATTTCGTTATTGATCCCTTCCGGTATTTGTTTAGATATCGTTTTTAGTAGGTCTAAACATTATTTGATAATAACGGTTCTTTTCTATTGCGCGACCCGTTTTTTGTGACCGATCGGACGATTATTGTTCATTTCGTGGGAGGAAAAATGTGGAGCCGACAGGACGTAACATATATATATAGTGTTACGTCCGAAAGCAGACTCGTCTTCTTGCGACGCTCGTTTTTCTTTCAAACTTTTGACCGATCGATATATCGATTTCCTTATAGCTGACACGGACGTAACAGTATATATAAATCTATATAATTATATATATATTGTATATATATTATATATATATATATATAAAATGTTTTAAGAACCTGCCATTAAAATATTTACCAGTCATTTCGGGAAACCTTGTATGTATAATATATGTATGTATGTATGTATATATACATATATATAATATAAAAATAAAAAATAATTATTGACTTAATTATTACTATACTACTTAATAGCAACAGTAATGGTATTATTAGTGAATTATATAAAAGATTATTTTATTAACACATTTTTTTAATAATGGAAGTATATAATATTTAATTAATTATAAATGTAATTATATATATATATACATATGTGTCAAAAAATGACCAGCATCTCAGCTTTATAAGAAAATACCCGATTTTAGGGCAAAACAATTGTTTAAAAATTTGTTTAATTATTTTTATCATCAGAACTCTTTATGAAATTAATGTACATGACCAGAACTATACTAGACTGTCTTAAAATAAACAGAAATGTCGAAAATCGACCGGCATCTCACATTTATGTTCGAAAATATGAATTTTTTGGGTAAAATAATTGTTTAATCGTCAGAACTATTGACAGGACGTGTTTAGGCGATAGAACTCTTTTTATTCTTACTTCCCCGTAATCAGGTATTCGAAATATGGTGAGATGCTGTAAAGTGTTGTCAGAAGTTAGCATCTCATTTTTAAAAATTCGATTTTAATAATTAATTGGACGGAACTTTTGTTAAAACTTATCAGGAACTGTAGAACTATACTGGATGCAAGTAAATATAAAGTTTATTTTTGAGATTCTAACATTTGAGATGCTAACTTCACACACCCAAGGACTGCCCGGCCAAGACCCCGAGCTGTTCGACTTGTGCAGGGCGCGGGCGGCCGTCCAACCATTTGATTGGACGGCAAGTCTGCCCCGTAACAAAACCTTAGCCGAAAAAACCGGCAAAGGAAGGGGGAGGGGCCGTGAGGACCAAACCCCCTGCCGTCCCCCTCTCCCCCAAAAAGAAAGAGAATATTCCGTTTGGCTCGGCGTCCGCCCCTCCTCACCCCGCAACCCCTGAGGTAGCTGTGCTACCCAAGTATAGAGAGGAAGTTACGGACGTCGATGCCAGAACTGGGAAGGAAAAAAGAAAAAGGTATGCGAGGGAGGACCCCGTATCCTTGACACAGGGAAACGCTTAAGAGGCCCAATCCCCACCTGTGTAGTAGAGGGCCCACGGGAGGAGGGAGGAAGAGGAAAAACACTTCTTCTCCCCTCTGTCCCCCTTCACCTTCCAACCCTGGAATCTGTGACAGAAGCGGCAACCACGTCGCCCTCACCCTCCCCCACCTATTGTCTACTTACCGATCATCCCCTAGATGGGGAGGGTTGGGGGAATCTCCAGGTGGGGACAGAAGATTCCTTGAAGGACCTGATCGCCTTTAATAACCAAAATGAAGGCTAAAATCCTTCAGGCCAAACTGAACCACTGCCGCAAGGCGCAGGACGTTTTTGTCCACAGCCTCGCAGCAGAGGGTTATGGCCTGGGGGTGGCCGATTTGGGTGCGGGACGATCGGGGCTCCGTGTCCATAACAGAGACCGAGGGCGGCGAATTCCGCTCTGGCCTCCATGTTAGAGAAAGAAGACGATTTGGTGGCCGTCCAGTGGGGGACCACCGTGGTGATGGGGTGTACCTTTTTTTTTTTTGACGCAGGAGAAATGCTTGATGCATACCACCACCCTCGGGAGAGGGATGGTGGTTATGTTGGACTCCCGGTGGTTCTGATCATATTGGACCACCGGACTACCAACTAAAACTCCTGCGGTGGCCTTCCGCGCGATGGAGGGGCAGGCAGGGACCCGGGACTCGCAGTTACATTACTTCGGTATCCCTGACTGTGGGTCCCCTCCGCGCTTAAGACTCGGCGACATTTGACTTTCGCTGAGTCTCCTTCCCAGATAGGACTGTTGATGTCCTACCTGATTTCTTCTATTTTTGTGAACGAGTGGGGCCACGCCGCCCGTCCACCTTCCTCTGGGACCCGACACAGGGCAATGCAGGCCCCCGCCTGCACTACCCAGGTCCCGAGGGAGAGACGCAACCGTCTCTAAAGCAGACGTCCGTCTCTGGTTGGGGGAACATCATTCCAGCCACCTTTCGTTGAGGTGTGGTTTTTATAGAGGGGCCTATTGGCCCCTCTCTTTTTTAATTTTCTCATTTGCGTTTAGCGACCATGAGGGGGGATCTTATTACCTCCTCGCCATCCTGTTTGTTACTAGGGGGGCTAATAAGGGGGAGGGGAGCACTTGGTGGAGACATCCAATCCCCAACCATGCCCCCCTCTAATGTCATCTTCTCCTTTGAGGAGAGGGCGACTGGATTGTCCCCCCTCAATTGCTCGTCAAGGCCTTAGCTTCATTGTCAGTGGGGGTAGCCGATGCAAGGAGGGACCCAAGCTCCCATCGGAGTCACTCTCCTTCTCCTGTTCCTCCTCGCTGCTGTCATCTACAACAGCCGCTGCAGCGGCCGCAATCGCCGCTTCTGCCGCCGCCTCTTCTTGTCGGCGTATGCGCTCGGCCGCCTCCTTCTGCGACATAACTTGTTCGCAGAAGAAGACGATCGCCTTCCAGGATCTCTCATCACCCAACATCTTCGTAACCATGGTTGGCAACGAGAGGTCGTTGCCAACCACTGAACAGAGATCACGGCGCAGCGTGTCCCACGCCGGACACTTCTCCAGCGTGTGCCGCGCCGTGTCTCTTACCTCCTCACAATGGTGGCAGGCCGTGGTACCTTCCTTGCCGATTCGACACAGGTACTCACCAAAGCACCCATGCCCGGTGAGCACCTGTGTCATCCTAAAGGATACCTCACCTCGGGCCCTGTCTAACCATTCTTGTAGACAGGGCCGGACGGCCTCAACGCGGGTTCTTTAACCCGCAGTCTTCGGGTCAGATAGGTGGGCACTCCATCTCTCCACCATAGACCGCTGGGCGTGGATCTGGATGGTCTTCTTGACCCTGGCTGGTAGAGGGCTATGACCCCTCCTGAGCCCCCTTTCCCAATTATACCGCTCCGCGTACATTGCGGCCAGGAACTCCAAGGGGGGCGAACCCGCCAGGACCGTGGCCGCCGTATGGGACACCGTGCGGTAGGCCCTTATCACCCTCACGGCCATGCTGCGCTGTATGCGTCGGAACTTGTCCTTTGCATAACGCATGGCCGCGAGATCCGTCGCCCATATTGGGCATTCATACAGGGCTACTGCATTTACGGTGCCCATGTATATACGGCGGACTCGACCATCCGGTCCCCCAAGGTTTGGCAGGAGCCTACCCAACGCCGTGGAGAAGCGCTTCACCTTGGGGCAAGGACATTGAAGTGGTGTCCAAACTTCCACTCGCCGTCCAGTAGGAGACCGAGATATTTAAGCCGGTTCCCCACCGAGATAGAAGTACCTCCCACCCGGATATGAGTCCTTGGCGGTTTCCCAGAGGATTTACTGTGAAAGTAAAGAGCCTCGGTTTTTTGAGCCGCCACTCTAAGACCCATACCAGTGATGCTTTGTACCACGGCTGCCACCGCTGTTTCGGCCTTGGCTGCTGTATCCCCCAGCTGCTCCCCGCGGCCAGCACTAATGTGTCGTCTGCATAGCAGATGGCGTGGCAGCCACGAGGGAGAGGAAGGCAAAGGACTCGGTTGTATGTGAGATTCCACAGTAGGGGTCCTAAGACTGACCCCTGCGGAACCCCGCATCGAATTTCCCGTCGGCATTGGAGTCCGTCTTGTGTGACGAACTCCAGGCTCCTATCCCGGAAATATTGTCTGATGATCTCCACAAGGTAGGGAGGGACCCTGTATCGCAACAAGGCATCCATTACTCTATCCCAGGGCAGGGTGTTGAAGGCGTTTGCGATATCTAGTAATACCGCAAGTGCCACCCCGCCCCCTTCCACGGCTTCCTCCGTGAGGGACGTAACACGACTAATCGCATCCACAGTCGAACGTCCCTCGCGGAAGCCATATTGCTTCTCGTGGAAACCACCCTCTCGGGATATATGTCGAACAAGTCGGTTTGCAATGATCCTCTCAAAGATCTTGCTGACCTCGTCCAGCAGGCATATTGGTCTATATGCCGACGGGGTTCTTTCTTCCTTGCCTTCCTTGGGGAGCAGGACCAATTTAGCCTGCTTCCATTGCTGGGGGAAAGCGCCATGTCTGAGGCATTTATTAAATATGTACCTCAGACGTTCTTCCAGAAAGTCCAGTGCCCAGACCCATATCTTTCCAAGCACGCCGTCAGGGCCAGGAGCTTTTCTTGATCTTATTCTTTTGACGGCGCGCTGAAGTTCGTTGCTGGATATCTCCTCGTCCTGCTCTAGTTCATAAGGTCCCCCCAGGCCGGGACCCCAGTTGAGTGTGGACTCCTAAACCACTAGCGGGAAGAGGGTGTCCACAACATTCCTGAGGACGGGAGTATCCAGGGATTCCGTGACGGGGGGCGTGTCCAGTTCCTATACTTATTCAGAACTATTCTGTATGGACGCCCCCATGGGTCCGTGTTGAGGGATGACAGTAGCTCATCCCAACAACTGGCCCTGGACTTCCTGATAGTGGCGCTAAGGGCGCATCTTGCGGCCCTATAGGCAGCCAAGGCCTCCTCTCGGATCTCCGGGTTTCTTCTTCTGGGAATACGAAAGAGGGTGCGTCGCGCCTGGACAGAGGAGCGCCTTAATTGCGCTATTTCCTCCGTCCACCAATAGACGGCGTGACGTGGGCGGAGGACCCTGGCGCGTGGCATGGCTGCGTCGCAGACTTCGCGCATAACGCCCCGCAACCATTCCACATCCAGGTTAATGTCCCGCCTTTCCTCTCCCTCCGGGATACCCCACAAAATGGTCATTAAGGCCTCTTCTAGTTTCTTGGGGTCCAGCTTTGTGAGGGTCCACCTACCTGTGTCCCCGCCTCGAGGTGGGTGATGTACCCAGTAATGCACGGCGTCCAGGACAAATTCAATGTATTGGTGGTCCGAAAAGGTTTCCCCTCTCGAGTCACCCACCACGCGCCATCCCCGCACCATCCTCTTGGCCCCCTTGGAGCCGATCGTTATATCCACGATCGACTCCTCTTGGGGCCGGACACATGTGCTCACTCGGCCTTCGTTAATAACGTGAAGGCCGACCGAATTCACCCATCTCACCAGGGTAGTTCCCCTGGTGTCCTGCCTCGACTCACCCAGTGCCGGAGACTTGACGTTAAAGTCTCCAGCTATTATGAGTGGATCGGCAGGGAGTATGTTTCTGACAACATCCCCCACTTGTTCAAGGAGTGAGTCAAACTGGGCAGGACTTCAACTAGGGGGGACATAGCAACTAACTATTGTTGTGGACCCCCACTTTGCTGCAACATATCCGTTCCCCTTTCCAATACATTTGAGAGGGGGGGTGTTATTTGTTGCAGCACCGACCTTGATTGCCGCCGTGCCTCTTGCATTCCCCAGCCACGTAAGCTTTGCTGGGATCTTATAGGGCTCAGCAACAATGGCCAGCCCGATGCCACGCTCAGCCAGGCTCTGATAAAAGAGATTCTGTGCCTGACTTGCGTGGTTTAGGTTAGCTTGGAGGAACCTGACCGCCATTTATTTTGGGTGATCAAGCTCCTCCGGCTCTGCCTCTATCTGCGTACCCTCCCCATCATCTTTCGGCAGGGGGTATCCTCGGGCTTTTTTTTAGAGCCTTTCCTTGGTACCCTCTGCTCGAGGGGTTCCCCCTCTTATCACCCCCTCTTTATCCGCGAGGACCTCTCGCATTCGGCTCGCCAACGCATCCGCCTTCTTTTTGTTGTCCGGACCCCCAACCTCAAATAGTTGGACACCGGTAACTGCCTTTCTGGCCTTCAGGCCATTAATTTCGAGACTGGCGAGGTCTATACTGTCCATCGCCAGTCTCAGATTCTCCTTGTATTGGCCGGATGGGCATGTAAGCACCATCGCAGTTGTACGGGGAACTCTCCTACGTCCATTTTTCCCTCCCCTCTTTTTTGGTTGGGAGGGAGGATTGGACGTCGCAGGCTTAGGTTGAGGGCCCTGTGGTTTATTGCCTGGCTCCTTTGCCTTCGCCTTAACATTCGTGGTTGCCGGAGCCCGATTGTCACCTTCTTTGGTGGTTTTTTGCGAGCTTTACGCTCTACCACCTCCGACCATTTGGTAAGGAAAAACATCCATCGTCCGGATAAGCCTAGTCGCGAGGAATCCCCAGAAGCTTAGCTTCTGAAATACGCGACCGGTCAGGCGAAAGGTCCGACCACTCTTAGGAGCCGCGACCCCGTTTGACCTAACAATATATATAAGAAGAAAAGGAAAAAATTTTTATAGGCGCTTAACGCTTACTATGTCTACTTAACAGGTGGCCTATGGCGTCAACGGACGGCGACTAGTGTCAAGCGGAGGCGCTGGACGTGACAAAGTCCTGCCCTTTAGAAAAAGCCCCTCTCTTCCACCTGATCCTGACTCTGACTCTGACGAATCTCTATTTTCAATGCCACAACCACCTGGCCAAACCTCCGTGGAAGTTATTCCCCATACTCTCCCACCTGTAATAACGCATCCCAATATGCCTATAAATAAACCAATTTCTGACTCAATGATTATTGAAGATTACAATAGTAATGAGAGCGTTATTAGTAATGAAGATTTAGAAACAAGCAGCGATGAAAGCGACACAGAGTTAATGCCAACTGATATTTTGCCATACGTAGAAGTATCCACTGACTCTAAAGCTAAAGTTTTAATAAGCCGCGACAGATTGTTAAAACATAATGATAATTACGTAATTTTTATAACTCTGAACGGTAAACCCCTTGATAACGGTGTAAAAGAGTTATAAGAAGCTAATCTCCTACCTACATACAAAGATATAACCTATGAAAGAGCTAAGAAAATAAATACATTACGCTCTAAGACCTTAATATCTTTACCACTAAAACTCAATTATCGCACGTTAATAGAGCCAGACAAGATTAAAAATTGTATTAAATCATTAACAGACGTTTTAAATGAATTACAATTAGAATCTATCTCAATTAAGAATACTAACTTTTTTGATAATATCCCTTGGGCTTATGTAGAAAAACAATTAATTAAACATGTAAATGACATTAATATTCGCGTAACTATATACAAAGAACTTATTCAAACACCAAATATAGAAAACAGATCAGCTCTTATCCGCAAATACCACGATTCAGCAATAGGTGGACATAAAGGAATAACTAAGACTTACAATCGATTACGAACCTTCTATTACTGGAATACAATGAAAAAGGATATTCAAATTTTTATCCGGAATTGTCGAACCCGTCAATTAAAAAAATTAACTAGAGTAAAAACTAAACAGCCTATGATAATCACCGACACCCCCGGATCGGCTTTCGACAAAGTATCAATGGACATTGTAGGTCCATTACCCATATCCGATAACGGAAACGTTTACATTCTCACTATGCAAGATTTACTAACAAAATATTCAGTCGCGGTACCATTAAAAGAAGCCACATCATTAATAATCGCCGACGCCTTTACTAAGAATTTCATATGTGTTTACGGTGCCCCACAAGCCATTTTAACCGATCAAGGATCTAATTTCTTAACGGTCTTAATGAGAAACTTAGCAAAAAAGTTTAGAATCAAACAATATCATACTACCGCGTATCATCCTCAATCTAACGGATCAATAGAAAGGTCTCATCACGTCCTAACAGAATATCTGAAAACACAAATTAACTATGACTCAAATTGGGATGATCATCTTACCCTAGCAATGTTTTCATACAATACGAACATACATGAAAGCACTAAATTCTCCCCTTTTAAATTAATTTTTGGAAGAATAGCACGATTACCTTCATCTAACACTATAGTGGAAGAAAATATAAACCCTACATATACCGAATGTTTAACAGATTTATTTAATCGATTGCGCGACATGCAAGAAGAAGCGCGGCAAAATTTAATTCAATCCAAAAACAGAAGCAAGCACTACTACGATAAACATATTCACGTACAAGAATTTAAATAGGGAGATTACGTATTCTTATTGAAAAAACCAACTAAAGGAAAATTCTCTGATCAATATATTGGACCCTTTGAAGTACTTGAAATATTGCCCAACAATAACGTTGTGACGTCCCGTCAAAAATTTCAAATTGAATTTTTCAAAATATAAACGTACCGCTAGAAATATGAACACAAGGTATGAGATATACATATATATCTCAAATTGAACTTAATACAATATTTAATCGAGCATAGTATTATATAGCTATTAAATTGGACACTGCTTACATAGAAGTATTAACAAAATAATACTGATCCTTATCAGTAAAGAAATAAAAAAAAACTGTAATCATTAGACTACTATATATTAATTTTCCAAATAAAAGTTAAAATTCTCTCTACTAAAATATATGGAAATAAAATACTACTGTAATATCAGAATCGTTGAAATTCAATAAATAAATTACGCGATCGTAACAGAAATACTTGCAAATTAATATAGCAAAATTAACAATCGCTTTATAAATCTTACATTTTCATAACTATAATGAAAAGGAAAATAATAAGAAAAAAAAAGAAATATTATTCAGTAAAGTACATTTCAAAAGATATACGCACACTAGCATTCAGAGATATATATATATATGCAAATCCATATAAGTTAATATATTTAATAATATTAATAAGCTGATTTTATATATCAACATGTAAATCTACTTGGAAGACTTTCTCTTAATGTAATTGATGAAAAAGTAATATTCTAAAAAATAACGTATGACAAGTATTACTATATATATATATATATATATGTTTATATATATATATATATATATATATACATATATATGTAAAGGAGTGCTAGTCTCCTATGCTAAAGTAAAACCATAAGGAATCACGATAGAAAGGAATTATAAATTAAAAATAACAGTATTAAATTGCATTAATTAAACCTTCCATATAGATACTATAATAAAAGCAGATATGTCAATATGAAATATGTGATACAACAAGAGAGAAAATTAAAGGAAATTCAAATATAAAAGCATAAATTAATAAGTGAAAAGAAAAATTAATGATGAGACATAATAACTTTGAGAATAAATATTAACTCTTGCTATAGTTAAATTAATAAGTCTCTCTTGCTGTAAAAGGAATTATAATATAAGAGTGCGAAATTATTTTATAATACAAAGAGCCTTTCATTCGCATGATGACGCAATAGACGACGGCGAGAAAGACTCAGTGAAATCGAATATTATTCTTATCTCTTGATGCAGAGACCCGATGAAACCGAATATTATTCTTATCTATTGATGCAGAGACTCAGCGAGACTAAATATTATGTCAACGCAGAGACCAGTGAAACCGAATATTATTCCTATCTCTCGACGCAGCGACTCGACGAAACTAAATATTATAACAACGTGCTTTTTGATATTCACCGCTGAATATCAACTTAAGATTAAGAAGAGCTCGCCGCTTCTGACGTCTTCGAAGGCGGAGAGTTCCCAAGATCAAGAATCCATCTCCACCGGACGAGTAGCCAACCCGGGAAGTCTTGGATCCACCGGACGCCTAGAGGAAGGTGACCCGAAAATGGGGACGGACCGCAGAACGTCAGTCGAGTTTGCGGACAGAGCCAGTCGCTCACCATCAGTTAAACAGTTCAGTCGCATTATAACATCCGGAATGACCAATCGCTAAAAAATCATCAACCTAATAAGTCGCTAAAAAATCATCAACCTAATAAGTCGTTTTTCAATTATCATCATAATAAGTCGCATTATAACATCCGAAGTGACCAGTCGAAAAATACCATCATAACCGTACAATCGCTAACAACTCGTCATCTTAATAAGTCACTTCAACATCTCTCCGAAACGTTAGTCCGAAGTCGTGAAAAGTCGTCTCTGTCTTTATACATTCACTGCGTCCTAAAATCAATTTTAACTTAATTTTCGTCAGCTACTTTGTGTCGTCAAGGTAGATCTTTAATAATACTTTACTTTCTCGTCTTCGCGACTCGTCTTATATTATAATTTAGAGCTTCGACTCACTCTACATTATAATTTAGAATTACTACTTTATTGTTAATTAATTTCTAATTTCTGGTACAGTGCGGTTGTACTTTTTACATTCGAATTGTGACCAACATTTGTAATCATTACTTGCAATCTCTGTAAAATCTTTAAGCTTTTAAAATACATAGTCGCTTATTTCAGAATATTCACAAGTTCATTATTTTAATATAGTGTTCCTTCACCCCCAACCAGTATTTACTATAATTAATTTAATATCGATAAAATATTTAACGTACGTCTGGATTTTGAGCGTTAGCGAGACCCGTGCCTGGGATAGAGCAGAGTGACGTGCCCCTCGTGTTAGTTCGAGCAGAGCTGAGACTTAGTCGATGAGCTGCTTGAATGTCGCTTGATCCAGATTGTCAAACTGAAATGAATAACTTTTCAAATTAAAATAAAATTTTGATTATAATTTATAGTAAATGCCTGGTTCTCGTCGCGCCGGTAAACGACATAGACAACTACGTGCAGCTTTACGCCGACAGAGACAAATTTCGAACAGTGATAACGGTCTCAGCCAAGTAGAAAAAAAAGACAAATTAACGTACCGGACAATCAAAGAATTGTCGTAGAACTTTTCGATCAGCTTCCTGCATCCGACTCAGTCGAAGTTCCCATTTTGCGAAGAACCTTCGAATTTATTGGCTGGCCTGGACCTTTGGTTGAAATCAAGCTGCATCCTGCCTCAACGTCTACCACTGACATCCCTGAGGGAGATCCACGAGTCCAGAGTACGAGGAAAAGGTCCAGGAAAATCAGCAAAACTAGTGACATTAATAGAGGTAAGTCACTATTTTAAATACATACACACACACGCACATATGATCAATCAAGAAGAATATTACTATTTTAATAAAAAAGAAAAACGTACTCATATTCCAACAAAATATAATAAAAAAGAAAAGAATTCCGAATTGAACCACTATTTATAACACATCGTGCTTAACATTTATATGACATCATATTACTCTAACAACTTTGATTTTGCAAAACAATTATAATTACAATCTAGACATATGTTTTTACGACTAATGCAATAAACTGTTCCACCTTCAAGCTCCGAAATAAAAATTTTATACAGTTAACTAGACATACATACAAGATATATATATATATCTCACTCTTTTGAATAACTCACAGTTCAGGCGATTGACACTTATAAAATTACAAATTGACTCACATTCTGATATTACTCTCAAGAATTATAAAGTTAAAATACTATATCAAGAAATTTGCAAATTTAGAATGAAATTAAATAATCGATCTATCAATGTAAGAGAATTAACTACTCGCTATACTTAATTTAATAATAAAAATAACGGAGCATCCCTTGCTTAATCTCTTCTTCCTATTTTCCATCGGAGACAGTGATTTTGAAACAGTAAATTATATCGCTGGCCTCCACCATATTCCAGTGTACATTTCTTTATATGACACCTCACCACACAGTGCTGAACCTGCAAAGAACCATACTCTTATTAACATATATATATATATATATATATATATCTACATAAGAGCAATAACAATTTTAATAATCTTTTCTTATTACATGAATAGATGCATCAACGATATTTATGAAAAATAAAATATTACAACAGTTGACTTTCTCTTAAGGAAAGAGATATCTACATTCAATATAAATCCAAATCATTTAAATTTCACAATTTAACTTTGTTCTTCATATTAAAGCAGTCATTAATTAATGAGAAATTTGCTCTTACATTATACAAGTCGTAGATTAAAACTTTCAAAATCAGTATATATTTGGAATTGCTCCGACGGTGAATTCTACTATACAACAACAGTAAGTACGTAATCCCTCATAATTACTATCACGAACCACTATAATCCTTACCTCAATTCTAATATAATTGAAAATTTGTCAAATTAATCACAATCTATTTATAATTTCAAAATTGAAATTTTCTAATCATAATTATTGCTCCAACTTAAAATTGAATAAATTCAAAACTATTGCAGATATAATTTTAGAATTTTATTTTTTTTTTCTTTCATCTTTAATTGACTCAAGTGTCATTGTGCGTCACGTTCATTGCATACGCGATAATGGTCATGGTGTCATGGAGTTCCTAGAACTTCCTCAGCCTCTCGTTAGTCCCGAGTGAATTGCATTCTGACCACCAGACTATATCAAATATACAATAGCGGGATTCAACGCGTTTGCTTAACATTCTTAATCATTTTCAAATACATATGTCATAAATTTAATCGCTTTATTTCCAACTTTCTTAATTTTTTTCTTATCAAATAAAATAAAATAAATGAGGCCTCAGACAACTGATTCTAAAATTCAACAAAATCCCTTTGTTGACTCTGAAGTCATATTAGAAACTTTAATTCAATTTATAGAAGAAAATAAAGAAAACATTATTTACAATTTAGATAATATCATAAAAGAGTTTTTAAATCAAGTCTCTATTATCATCATTCCAGATCAGTAAAAAAATCCCCCGATTTGTTAGTTTCTAGTACATATTGATCCTGCTCTCGGCGGAGCCCTGGGTATAGCCGATTTAGACAGATTACCCAAAAAACTAAATAGAGAGCAACCCTGTTATTGACACCTAGGTAGACGATAACAGCGGGTCACAGCACGTGACACACTATTCTTTTTCTCTTTATAGAATGAGCTTAAGAAACCATACTACTGGGCTACAATTCAACACAGCAATACAACCTAGCTTCGATCCATGTCAAATACTTTCAACCTCGCGGTGCTATAAATCTTTTGGGTATAGACATCGCGTCAGGATTTGCTTACTGTACTCAGTGTTATCACATTTACCAACCACGATATCGAGATCAATATGAGTGGATAGTGTCACACCACTTGATCTCCGGCGAACACTTCCGTGTAATAATCTGCGCGCGGTGTAATACAGATATCACCATAGTCAAACCCGTAAATTAATGCGACCAATGTTTATTGAGGTTCTTAGAATTCATATTGTATTGCGATGAAAGACAAATAAATACTCTTCCTAATCCGCTCATATTACATGTAAACGGAGCTAGATACTACTAATTAAATTCAGGCAACAAGGTGCATCATTCAACGCACAATCAGCCAGGTCCCTCACCATTATCTTCCTCACACCCTTCCGTAGAAGCTCTTCAAAAATTATATACCGTACATTGTTTCAAAACTCGCTCCTATCAAAAAATATATGATGCACATGTCACTTTATGCGTCACATGTTATAATAAACTAATTCCTGAATCAGTAAAGTCATATTACCAGGAAACTAAGAGACATCAAGCGTAGATGGCACAAAATTCTACAGAAATAAATGTTATGCATGCGAAAATCACATGGGAACTATCCAACCTATAGCTCATTGCAATCCCTATATCAATAAGTATTTTGAATTCATTACTGAAATAGAGCAACTACACCGTACAATCCGCGATTATGAGGACCCTATAATATTAGCAGTCATCAACGACTAAAAGCTAAACACATATACACATGGGCATATAAAAATATTAGGTTAGATATAATCACAAGGTAGTAATACTAATATAAAAAAAAGAGAAAATATAACAAATAACACATAAAATACGAAAATAAAAAAAAAATAATAATATATAATGTATAATACAAATATATATATAAGAATAGATATAAAACAATAGACAATAGAGTTATGTATAAGTGCTCAGATTAAGAAATATATATATATATATATATACAAGTATCATCTTTTCAGTAGGAGAATCCATTCCTTGGAGACATTGGCGACCTGAGCCTGGCCTGGTCTATAATAATAATAATAGTAATAACTTTTGAATACATATAAAATAAATATATATATATATATTTCTACGTAGCAATAGTAATTCATAAAATGTGTAGACCTAAACCTTATAGATATAAGCCGCCTTATATTCTGAACGCCTGGAATATAATCGATATTGCGTCACTTGCTTCAGATTAATTCAACAAAATTTTCAAGCGTACGGACTTATACAATTCCATGGCATGTATAGTGGTATTTTTCAAGAAGAAAATTGTTATATTTGCGGAAATGATATAATTACTTATACTTCCGTAAAAGAATGTTCTACTTTCTTCATGCATTATTTAGCGATATGTTGCGTACTCAGAGGAAGAGAATTAGACCCAAATAATGTAGAAGAGTTGTATGATTGCGACAATACGGAAGTAAAGATACTATTAATGTATGAACCAACAAATGAGATGGAAATACCATGAAATAAAGTAAATATATATATATATATATATATATATTATATTCATACAAATATACATGTATAAATAATAAATTGTATCTGCTTACTTACAGAAATGATGTATCATTTAGTATTATTATTCACTGCGCAAACCTCCCTCGCCCTTCTTGGTTTTGATTGCGGAGGGCGACATTTAAATATCATATCGGTTTCGTTGTTGGATGTGGGAGAATGCAATCTTCCGCATAAAACATCAAACTCTACGGATACTTATATCCAACTGCTTCAATTATCTGACTATAATCATGCATATATAATACAATGTAAGGTTGAAATTTCAAGAACTATATATTACTGTGGCATGCACTCACATGTTTCCATCGTGCATAACGGACGTGCTGACTATATACATGAAACCGGACACTCACAGTGCAAACGAATGTTTCGTGATGGTAGTCTTTCGCTAGGAGCAAGAGTTTTAATCGACGGTATCCGAGTCAACCAAATCGCCTCCTACAGCATCACCATGGCTGGAAGCGTAGGCAACGATGGAAAATGCAAAAGCACGCAGTATTCCGACCATTATGGAACATGGGACGACGTTGTCGTGCAAGCTGTCGCCAGAATATTAAAATCAACCTATGTCCCCGTGAAACAAAATACTGGAAAAATAATGCTAAAATCAGGAACAATTTGTACGCTCAGTGAAGGATTTTGCATCGATTCAGAGGATGGATATACCTATTGGGAACCGATGCCTACCTCTTCATGTAATTTTCATCAATACGACGTTCTATATGAAGGACCTGCTATCAAAACTACGGACGATACCAGTGAAGGAAAATCACCTATTGTATACAGCCTGACAACACAAGACATAACCTTCACTCTGACAAGAACACGGGAACAGCCACTGTGCGGATACACGCTTCTTCGTACAGAGCATCCCAAACTCTTTATACTGGAAACTAAAAAGGGAGACGTCTTCGCCGAAAGAGGAACAATCCCAATTGATAATCTTGATATTTTTGCATATATGAACTCGAAGTTTGTATATGTAGAAAAACACATACGATATCAAATGACATCTCTTTACCACAATGTCATTCAACAGAAATGCGAGCTGGAAAAAGATGTAATAACTAACACCTTATCATTTGCCACCTTACAGCCTAACGAATTCGCCTATCGATTAATGAAAGGACCAGGATACATGGCTGTCACTGCAGGAGAGGCAATTCATGTAATAAAATGTATTCCCGTTGACGCCATAATTCGGAGAACAAAAGAATGTTATGCCGAGCTCCCTGAAACAGTAAGGAACGCTTCACTATTTCTAACGCCAAAATCAAGGATACTCACCAAATTCGGGACTCAGAAGAAATGTAGCTTTGAACTACCAATACTCTACCGCAGAGATGATACATGGATCCAGCTCACCCCTGATCCACAAGTCATACAATTACCTCCACAACGATTACATCCGATGATTTCTTTGAGTTGGAAATACCTCACCCCAGGTCCATTAGCCATTAGTGGAATATATACTGAAAAGGATATAGAAAAGTTACGAGATCATATTATGTTTCCTGCAGAGAAACCAGCACTTCTAAATTTCATAACCCGTGGGATGACAGGACAAGCTGTCATACCCGGAGAAGTCTCTATATAATACAGTCTGCTAGACGAGGAATCACTCCAGAAAATAGCTTCGAATATCGTCTCAAGAATTTGGGGTAGATTTGTAACCTTCGGATCAGCAACGGCCGGAATTCTAGGAGTATTCCTAATTATACGACTCATTAAATTGACTATTGACACAGCAATCCATGGATACGCCCTTCACACCGTGTACGGATGCAGTCTGCACCTGCTAGCGCCGTATGGAGTTCTCTCACACATCTCCTACTTCACTTAGCACGAGGATCCGTGAATCAACGAAGAATAGAGCCAGAAGAAGATCAATCTCCCCTGGAGCCAATGAGTCCCTCACCAGTAACACCGACAGCATCCAAAATCGAGTCAACTATCGTTAATGTAACAGCGGTAAATACAACCACCCCTATTCCCATTGTTTACACTGACCTTCGAGAGCGATTGAACGATATTGAACAAATCCCTCCGATAACATCGGGAATTCGTTCTTAAATAAGGGGGGGATGTGACGTCCCGCCAAAAAATTTCAAATAAAAATTTTCAAAATATAAACGTACCGCTAGAAATATGAACACAAGGTATGAGATATACGTATATCTCTCAAATTCGCGCAATAAAATATTTAATCGAGCAAAATATTATATAGCTATTAAATTGGATATTGCTTGCTTACATAGTGTTAGCAAAATAATACTGACCATTATCAATAAAGGAAATCATATAATTGCAACCATTAGACTACTTTACCATTTAACTCTCTAAATAAGAATTGAAATTTTCTCTATTAAAATATATAGGAATATATGTTACTATAAAATCAGAATCGCTAAAATCTAATAAACAAATTATGCGAACGTAACAATAATACTTTTAAAACCATTATATTAGTATGTCAATACCAAATCATACTAAAAATCGCTTTATCAATTATAAATTTTGCATTTTCTTAATTATCATAATAAAAAAAAATTAGAAAAAAAAGAAAAATTATTTAGTAAAGCATACCTCAAGGGGAATGCACACATTATATATAAAAGGTTGGACAGGGTTAAAAAGGGTTGAGGCCTGCCCAAGCAGGGATCGTGCCGACTTCTCCCCCGATGGCACACCACCTTGACGTAGTGGGGGGGCTCACCCGGATGGTGATCCCGGTGTGGTTGTCGGGTCTTAGGACCCACAACCCTCGGAAGATCCTGAAGGGTGCCAAGAGTGTGCCAAAACAAACATGGGATGAACCGACTGAACGGAAACACCACCACCGGATCGGATACGGTGGACCGACGGAGGGGGGTTATTGTCCCTGACCCCCCTTCGTCGTCATCATACGAAGGGCTACCCGAGAGCTTACTGGCGAGGCCCTCGGGAGCAATGGCTATCGCCAGGGTTGAGATGATCCGCTCCGCTTGTCTAGAGCTGTTTAGGAAGCTGAAGAGGATCAGACTATCGGAGGAGTACAACACTGCTGAGGTGTGGTCGGAGAATGCCGCGGACATTATGTCCGACGTGTATGACTTGATCATAAAACACCTCGACAGTGTTGGGCTGATCCTGGAGGGTCACCGAGAGGAGAATGCTTCGGAGAGGATGAATCAGGGGATCCAGGTCCTCCCGAAGCGTAAGGGCAAGGCCCTTCAAGTCACTCCCGATAGCAAGAAGGTAGGCCTCCAGGCTGCTCTTGAAAGTGGGGAGGTGTACGTGTCCTGCGAGAGAAATCTTCGCGAAGAAGCGAAATCTGACTCGCAGGACACGATATTGATGGACTGCGAGGAGTTAATTGAGACTTCTCGCACTCCTAACGCGACCCCAAGGTCCACCCGCCAACCGCCGAGAGGACCACCGTCTGGTTTTAGTGGGTATACTTCGTTAAATAGGGGGAGTCCCACATACCCCCGGGGAGTTCCCGCCCCTCGGGGGATGCGTAACGCATTTCCAGACGAAAAAAAAAAAGGGATCGTGCCGACTTGGAAAGAGTGCTGAACGGGGTGGGACACGTCATTAGGCAATGCCGGTTCCGGTTTTGGTCGCCGGAGATCCCAACGCCAAATCGTGGGCTTGGGGTTCCTCGGTGACAGATGCAAGAGGCACGATCCTAGAGGAGTGGGCCGAGGAGCTCGACCTGGTGATACTGAACCATCGGGTCCTCACATGCGTTCGCGGCAACGGGGGATCCATCATTGATGTAACGCTTGGATGCCCCGTGTCGCGCGCATGGGTGGCGCGTCATGTACTAGGCGGAGACAATGTCTAACCATAGATACATAAGGTTCAGCGTCTCCGACCCGTCCATGGGCGCCATGCCGGAGAGGCCCACCGAACGGAGGGGTACACCCCCACCAAGAGGATGGTGTGTGAAGAGGCTCGACACGGACCTCCTAATGGCTGCCGCAGTCACCAAGTCGGCGACGGAAGAGATGACCCGTCCCGTCGAGGATGTGGATGAAGGTGCGGCCCGACTCCGGGGGATGCTCACGGAAATGTGTGATGCGTCCATGCCTCGGAGGAGGGTCGCTCCCCCCGAAGAGATGCGTGTACTGGTGGACGCCTGAGCTCGCTGAGCTTCGCTCGGCGTGCAACAGGGAACGCCGCCGGTACACGCGTCAAATGAGACGACGGGACGGGGCCCTAACGGCGGCACCGCTGCGGGAAGCATATCATGATGCTAAAAAATCCCTACAGCGGGCCATCAGAACGGCCAAGGCTAGCGCATGGAATGAGCTCGTCCAAACAGTTGACGGTGATTCGTGGGGGCGCCCGTACAAAATTGTGAGGTAAAAACTCAGTGCGGGCGGCCCACCGATCACTGAGGGGATGGACCCGCGGGTCCTGGAGGGGGTGGTATCCACTTTCTTCCTGGGGGGCGCGGGCCAGATGGACGATGTCTTTAGATATTCGAGGATCGGCCGCGTCCCCTGGACAGAAAACCTGCGGGTAAAAGAGGACGAGCTCATGCGGGAGATCAAGAAAATCCGGGGCAAAAAGACTGCCCCGGGACCGGATGGAATCCCCGCAAGAGTGCTGGCCTTGACTGCCGAGGTCACTTTAGAGCTAGTGTCGAGCCTCTTCAACGAGTGCTTGAAGCAGGGAAGTTCCCTAGTGTGTGGAAGTGCGCGCGAATGGTGCTGCTCCCGAAAGCAGGAAAGCCGGTGGGCTCTCCCTCTGCGTACCGTCCCATATGCCTCCTCGATGAGGCGAGCAAGCTCTTTGAAAGAGTAGCTGCCCGCCTAAGGAGGAGTTTGTCCCGGAATGGTCCCAACCTGGCAGAACGCCAGTTTGGGTTCCGTGAGGGCCTTTCAACGATTGACGCGATAATGCGGGTAAAGGCTCTCACGGAACGGGCAGTGGCCAGGGGAGGAGTGGCGGTGGCGGTGTCCCTGGACATCGCCAACGCATTTAACACTCTTCCCTGGAAGAGTGTGCGCGGGGCCCTAAACTATCATAGGGTTTTCCACGTACATCCAAGAAATAATATGGGACTATTTCCGGGACAGAAATATAATGTACCCGGGACGGTACCGTAAAACACATAAGAGGGAGGTCCACCGTGGGGTTCCACAAGGGTCGGTCTTAGGACCACTCCTGTGGAACCTAGGATACGATTGGGTCCTGCGAGGGGCCCTCCTCCCGAGGCAGGAGCTTGTGTGTTACGCTGATGACACACTGGTCCTGTCCTGGGGGGATGACTGGAGCAGTGCCATCCGCCTCGCTGGAGTGGGAGCGAGGTACGTGGTCGGCCGTATTAGAAGGATGGGTCTCGGGGTGGCTCTACCAAAGACAGAGGTGATGTGATTCGCCCCTGTCGGCAAAAAGAGGCCGCCTCGGGACAAATCCAAAATTGAGATCGAGGGTGTCGTGGTCGAGGTTGGGACCCAGTTGAATTACCTGGGCCTCATCCTCGACAGTCGGTGGAGCTTCGGGCTTCACTTTGAGAAACTGGCTCCCCGAGTGCGAGCGGTGTCTGCTGAGTTAAGCAGACTCATGCCCAATCTCGGGGGGCCGGGTGATGGGGCTCGCCGCCTGTATATGGCGGCGGTCTAGTCCGTAGTAATGTACGGAGTCCCCGTATGGCACAATGTGGTAATGGCCAGCAGTAAGAATCTGCATGCTCTACGGAGTATGCAGAGGAGGCTGGCCATCCGCGTCATACGGGGGTATCGGACCGTCGCCTTTGAGGCGGCGTGCCTGGTGGCCGGGGTCATGTCCTAGATCTTCACGGCGGGCGCGTATACCGAGATGTATCGGATACGCGTAGCCCGCCGGGGGGATCCGGATTTAGGACCCCTGCCACCAAGGGCAGTTGCAAGGCTCAGGCTCCAGGCTCGGCGGCGCAAACTCTCAGAATGGGAAGAGGACCTGTCCAATGCCAGCGCTACACGCCGTCGAGGCTATCCGCCCATTCTTCTATGAATGGATGAACCGACGACACGGCGCCCTAAATTTCAGGACGGTGCAGGTGCTCACGGGGCACGGTTGCTACGAGGAGTACCTGCACTGAATAGGCAGAGAGCGGTCGGCCACGTGCCACCACTGTGGCGCCCCGGAGGACACCGCTGAGCACACCCTGGCTGAATGCCAGGCGTGGAGCAAACGGCAGGGTGTCCTCCGGGACGCCATAGGGGAGGAGGTCTCCCTGGCCGCCATGGTGAAAGCCATGGTGGTCGGGGAGGACCAATAGAAGGCGGCCGCCTCCTTCTGTGGGGACGTCATGTCCCGGAAGGAGGCGGCCGAAAGAAAGAGGAAGGCGGATCCCAATGCCCCTTCCTCTCGGAGAAGGAGGGGGGAGCGAGGATGCGGACGTATAACGCCCGCGTCCTCTAACCCTCCTAAGTGTCCCTTCTCCAGGGTCGCGGGGGTGCAGGTGCGGCGGACACCTGCATCCCATTGCACCGCGACCCAGCGAAGAGGCGACGTTGCGTGGTGGTCCCACAACGTCGCCATCGGTGCGGCATTGGACGCCGCGGAAGAAGAGTCCTCCCTCCTTCAACCCTTGACGAGGCCGAAGGACGGAGGACCTAGCGGGGACGGGTCCCGGTCGAATGCGAAAGTGACCCAGGGGCCCGTCCATAACCGCAGCGTGGACCATCGTTGGGTTTTAGTGGGTATGCCCGACCATAACTAATTGGTCGGGTGAGTCCCACATACCCTCTGGGAGTCCCCGCTCCCAGAGGGATGCGTAAAGCATTTCCCAACGTAAAAAAAAAAGGGTTGAGGCCTTCCTCAATCCCTTTTTCTCATAATAAATGTAAATCTACATGGAAGACTCTTTTCTCAGTGTAACTAATGAGGAACTAATAATTTGGAAGCATAATATGACAAGCATTACTATACACACACATATATATATGTATACCTATATATGTATATATATATATATGCATACATATATATATATATAACCACAAAACAAAAAAATATATATATATATTTTATAAAATTTTTTTATTAACGATAATAATAATTTCATATAAGACCTTTAAGATAAATAAAAAATTATTCAAATTTTTAAGACAAACGTATAAGTACTTATGAAACAATAAATTTTATTCTTATCAATAAAATTAATATTAAATTATTAATTATTGATTTTTCTAATTATAATAAGGAAATAAACAAATAAAATATAATAAAAAGGAAGATTCATGATACTTATCTTAATAAATAACGATATGAATAAATAAGGAGCATCCTTCTTGTACTACCCATTTCCCTTTTCCATCGGAGACGGTGATTTTTAAATAAATAATATCGCCATCCTCCAATGAACTCTATTCCAGTGTGAATTTATTTATTTTGTATGAGACCTTCCCACTTAATATCAAATCTGCAAAGACATTTTATTTAGTAGATATATATTTAATCACAAGAATAATAATAATATTAATAATAATAATTGCTTTATTATAGAATAAGAAATTAATTCAAAGTATTCATGAACCATAAAATCTCTCATACAAATAAAATAATTGATTCCCTTATATTCGTTACTATACAGATATAACTTGTCCAAAACTTATAAATTAATTTACATCAATTTAATCAACAACTCATATTAAGTCAATTTTATCTTCCTCCAGAACAATAAATTAACAGATTGATCATCAATATCCATTATCCTTTCATATTTATGTTCTATCTAGTAATATTCTTTCTTTTTCCACCAGGCTCAATCACGAACATGCTCATACATACATAAATTTTATAAAATTATCATTTTCTTATTAGTTGCAAATCTTACTAAATAAAATATCAATTTTATCAATTATAAAAAAAAATATAATAAATTCTTAATAATAACAATTAATATAGTTAACCCATTTTCATATAATTCGTTAGTACATGCAACAATAATTGTTTAAACAACGAAATTTATATTCCATACGAAACTATTAATCACATACCTTACCCCCTTATCCGAAAATCCATAAATAACCACCGATTTCTTTGTTAAAATAATAAATACTTTCGACACGTCTTAGACCATATGTTCCTCCTTAAGCCATAAACTATATAACTTCCTAGAGTTACCACTCTTATACCATTTTGCATTAAGGGACCAAATTTGGTCCACCAATTGATTACGACCTGAGGAACTAGAACATAAATATTAAAATTCTGTGTACACCCATTAACACATATATATTAACTTATTGAAAACGACCTTTTAGATTTAAATTTATAAAAATTTACAAACAACAATTTATCTTTTCCATATAAAATTTAGTCAAGTCATTATAATTAAACTCCTGTATAATTATAAATATTATTTTTCCAACATAAGTTAATTAACAAGTTACTTATATAATTGAACAACTTAAGATTTATCGGGAATACGATATTAGAAATTTTTCTCATTTATTCTATTCTACTTGTAAATTAATAATTTCCAACAAATTTTTTCCTTATGATCAATTAAAAATAGTATTTTATAATAACAATAAAAAACATAAAATTTATTGCAAAATAAATAAAAAATTAACAAAAATTTCTAAATTGCCCGAAACTTCGAGGACATGCTTTTTAGCCTATTTTACACATTTTAGCCGCGATTTTTGATTTTTTGACTTAAGGATTCCAAATACCTTTAAATACCCTTACTACTATTAAACTAAGATTTATACAAAATTTCAACTAAATTGAGACAACTTTAGAATTCTACTATTCAATAGATCACAGTTTTGCGCCTGCAAAAATATAATTTGAAACGTCTATTTTATGCAATATCTCCTGACGACCTTATAGGCAAAATTTCGTAAACTTACCCCTAATAGGTTCCGAAATACTTCCATTTGTTTATAAGACGTCAGCCATCTTGATTTTACTGGTCCATCCTAAGAAGACCGGATCAATTCCATTGTAATAGACTCGAACCGACGATAATCAGTCCCTAATCTCGATTCTCCAAATCATTCCCTATAATAGTTAATTAAATAAATTAATTATATGAATTATAAAATTCCTTATTAACAAGTTATGATAATACCTAATACTCACTACTGAATAATAGAGACGATATCTTACTTTAAAGTCACCCTATATACATCTCTTGTATACCGGGTGTCAAAAAATCATTACTCGTTAAATTTTAAAATTCAAATATCTATAATATTCCCAACACTTACATGCTAAAGACATATAAATCTTATCCTTATCTCTTTTAATTAGCTCCAAATAAATTAAGAATAAATGAGACCTCAAACAACTGATACTGAAATTCAACAAGACACCTTTGTTGACCCTGAAATTATATTGGAGACCTTAATCCAATTTATAGAAAAAAATAAAGAAAATATTATTTACAATTTAGATAACATTATTAAAGAATTTTTAAATCAAGCTTCTATTATGATAATCCCAGATCAGTAAAAAAATCCCCTGATTTATTAGTTCTTAGATCACACTAATCCTGCTCTCGGCGAAGCCCTGGGTATAGCCGATTTAGACAGATTACCCAAAAACTTAAATAGAGAGCAACCCTGTTATTGACACCTCGGTAGATGATAACAGTGGGTTACTGCACGTGACAATAGACACATATATACAACTCCTACAACTTTCAGACTATAATTATGCCGAAGTTATTCAGTGTAAAGTGGAAATATCACGAACAATTTATCACTGTGGAGTGCACTCGCATATCTCTGTTGTTTACAATGGAAGAGCAGATTATGTGCACGAAACAGGATACACTCAATGCCTACGGATGTTTCAAGGCGGAACTCTAATCCTGGAAGCAGGAAGTCTCCTCACAGGCTTAAAGGTCAACCAGACTACGTATCGCAGCCTTACCATGGCCGGCCGAATACAAAACGACGGAGCCTGCAAAGGAACTCAATACTCCGATCCTTATGGAACCTGGGACGACGTTGACGTTTCCAAGCTGTCGCCCAGATTACTCTCAAGTCTTCGTATGTACCTGTAAAATTAAATTCAGGAAAAATACGACTAAGATCTGGAACGATCTGTACACTCGCTGACACCTTCTGTCTCGACTCCGACGACGGATACATGTACTGGAAACCCATGCCTACGTCATCCTGCGACTTCAATCAATATGACGTCCTTTACGAGGGTCCAGCAACCAAAATGATAACCAATATCAATGAATCAACGTCTGCAGTTATCTACAGTTTAACAACTGAAGATATTACTTTAGCTCTTACAAAAACCAAGGAACAACCACTATGTGGATATACTCTCCTTCGTACAGAGCACCCGAAATTCTTCATTCTGGAAACTAAAAAGGGAGATACATTCGCTAGTCGAAGTACTATCCCAATCAACAATCTAGATATTTTCACATATATGAACTCCAAGTTCGTATACGTGGAAAAACACATACGACACCAGATGACATCTTTATATTACAACGTTATGCAGCAAAAATGTGAACTAGAAAGATAAGTTATAACAAACGCTTTGTCTTTCGCTACTCTTCAACCCGATAATTTCGCTTATCGACTCATAAAAGGACCTAGATACATGGCTGTCACCACCGGAGAAGCCGTTCAAATAATCAAATGTATTCCAGTCGACGTTACAGTAAGAAAGACTGAAGAATGTTACACAGAACTATCCGTCATAGTACGCAATAGTTCATACTTTCTCACCCCAAAATCAAGAATCATTACTAAAATTGGTAATGAAAAAGAATGTAGTTACGAACTACCCACTCTTTATCGAATTGAAAACACATGGGTTTAATTCACTCCGAAACTTCAGGTACGACAGTTACCTCCTCCGCAATTACGACCAATGGCATCCTTGTCATGGGAATACTTGACGCCTGGACCATTGGCTATCAGCGGAATCTATTCCGAAGTAGATATAGAAAAACTAAGGGATCATATCATGTTCCCTGCAGAAAAACCAGCCTTGTTGAATGCAGTCGCTAGAGGATTAACCGGACATTCCGTAAATCCTGACACTCTCTCCATGTATAATTTACTGGACGAAGAATCGCTCAACAAAATAGTCGAAGGTACCGTCTCCCGCGTATGGAAGGGATACCTAAATTTCGGCTCTGCAACCGCTGGAATTGTTGGAATATTAATGATAATCCGACTAATAAAATTCATCATCGATATCACAATCCACGGGATACGCTCTTCATACAGTCTATGGATGCAGTGTACATCTGATCGGAGCCCTATGGAGCTCACTCACCTACTGCTACATCTCGCTCGCGGACCAGTCGACAGACATGGAAACCATGAAGACGGCAACGATACACCAACACCCCCATCCGCACCACCTAATTCAATAGAGGACCCTGTAACCCGACAGCTACCTGCAGTTGCCCGAGACAGTGATCCTGACACATCGACAACCGTAAATATAACTGATTCCGATTCTCAATTTTATATAAATCTAAGGAATCAATTGCAAGGCATAGAACAAATTCCTACGAAAACATCGGAATTCGTTCTCAAATAGGGAGGGAGGTGTGACGTCCCGTCATTTTTTCGAATCCAAAAATTTAATTTCTTATATAATATAATAATCACAGCCCAAAATTGCATAAGAATAATTATCTCTCTATTATTATTACTTGCTTATTACATATATAATCACGCTCTTATTAATTATATTTAAATATTCAATATTACATTATCAATTATATTATAAAATATTAAAGAATAATAAATAACAGTAGAAGTAGATTACCGTATAGCATATAACGGACTATACTTGCAAACTATAACTTATGAGACAAGAATCCGATAAAAAAAGCAATGCGAAATAATAACAATTCTTTTCCTTATTAAAATAAGTATTCTTGAACTTTAATTTAATTAAAACTTGCCTAAGAAGCCAAATGGAAGCATCAGGATAGATCCATCCTTTATTAAAGTCAACAGTAATAATGATGCACATATAAAATTTATTTAAATATATACAAGAATTTGAAGTTATTAATATTATCCTAATGGTTTCAATTGCCAATATCGATTCAACTTACACTATCGTTCGTTAGACATCGTTATGTCTCCAACAATATAGTTATTCGAAAATTTACGAAATTATTATTAACAATTAATTTTAATAACAAATAAAGGAGACGACCTAGCACTCTGAAACATAGCTAACGTGATCACTATTTCAAGTAGAGTAAAAAGAAATTAATCTGGTTCCTCTAGGACCAACTAGTAAAAACAAAATGGTGGACCTCTTATAAACAAATAAAAACTTCTCTTAAACTAATGCACGAAATAAAACGAAATTTGAACGGCATCATATACAAAGGCCCCTTTTTAAGACCGGAGTAATTGCACGTTGATTCGTTAGCCCAGTAAAAACAAAATGGCCGTCACTTTGTTTAAATTAATTCCGATTTTCATGAAACTTTCCATAAATGTTATACTTAAAGATTTATACACGATTTAGCTAGTTTCGAATTTCTAAGTCTAAAGATAAAAAATCCAAAATGGCGATTTTTAAAGTTGCTCCAAATCAGCTGAGACTTTACACATATCTTAGTTTTGTTACTTTAAGGCCAGTCAACATATTTTCGATCCTCTAAGTCCAAAAACAAAAAAGTTAAAAATGGCAGCCAAAAATTTTAAAATTGCCTAAAACGCATACCCTCAAAGTTTCAATTCATTTGGAAGTATACAACTAAAACCCCTTAATTGTTAGTTAAAAATTAATAATTTTACTCTTAAATATTATTTTTACCAATATTAAGAATGAGCACCACTGATAAGTACATAATTACAATAATGCACCTATGATATTATAATAAATAATTAAGTAACAAACTCTCTTTGCAACCATTAAGAAGCCGTAACTATATTAATACATATTAATAAATAATTAATAATGGATAAATTTAAATTTAATTCCAAAGTCACTAAATAATTTTAGAATGAGAACCACTGGCATCAATAATTGTTGCAAACAGAAAAGGGCTTAAATAAAAATTATAACACATTATATCATAATCGAGAGTCTTAATATAATTATTATATAAAATAATTATATATATTAAATAATTAAATATTTCATTAAATAATTTATTAGCATTTATATATGAAAATTTTACGTTCATTAAGATCTTTACAATTTTTACTAAAACTCTCCATTATAAAATAATGTAAAAATCGAACAATGTATTATTTAAATATTATTAATATTATATTCTAGCGAAAATATTATTTTATAATAACCTTTATTCATTATAAAATTAACAAAAACCAAATTGTACTTATAAAAAGATCGATTGTTAATTAATTAATTAACATAGAAGCATAATTTATTAATTACAAAAATAATGAGAATATTAACCATATTCAATTTGACTAAAGGATATATATATATATATATATATATACATATTTTGATCTTTTTATAAATTTTAATATGTGAATAAGCTATGCGAATTTATATTATTTCTCTTATAATAGCACGGAATCCAAAATATCAAAATAATTAATCAATTCTTATATCAAAAGGTAGAGTAAAAATTCCTGATTTCATACATATATATATGTTCAGGAAATAATTAACAATTACTTCAATATAAGAAAAAGAAAATTAGAGTTATAAAAGAAATTTATATGTTAAAATATTATACGCTTATAACAAATGACCTTTGAATAACCTTCATTATACTACAAGAAAATTAAATATTGGAATAATTATTTGATTTTTATATCAAAATGTAAAGCAAAAATTCCTGAATCGATACATATATATATATATATATATATATATATATGTTTATAAAATTATTAACGGTTTCCCTGCAATTAATTAAAGAAAATTAGCGTTATAAAAGAATTCATGTATTAAATATTATAAGCCTTAGTGCAAGGAAAGTATCAAGTTTCATCTTGCACCTGCGTCATCTTGAAAGATTGTTTAAACGGCGGCATCTCTTTGTAAGCCGCCGCGCTCAATACCGAAAATTACCTCTGCATATACTGAGGGAGCCCACAAGCTCGAGATCCCCGATCCCCGCGGCCCACATTCAATCTGAATATAAGGCGCGTCCGCGGACGACCAGAGCATTCAGTCGGAAATTTTCAAGAGAACAACTACAAGGAAGAACTATTCAGTCGGAAATTTTCAAGCAAGCAACAACAAGAAAAGAAGAACTATTCAGTCGGAA
Source organism: Anoplolepis gracilipes (assembly GCF_047496725.1). NCBI lineage: Eukaryota > Metazoa > Arthropoda > Insecta > Hymenoptera > Formicidae > Anoplolepis > Anoplolepis gracilipes. Next base: position 45,461 of record NW_027328678.1, read on the forward strand.
ATTTTTGAACAAGTAACATCAAGCAAAAACCATTCAGTCGGAAATTTTCAAGAGCACAACAACTAGAAGAACTATTCAGTCGGAAATTTTCAAGAGAGCTACAACAAGAAAGGAAGAGCCATCCAGTAACTACTAATCAGCAGTTAAATACTTGTAAGTAAAATTGTACTAAGGATTATACTGAATAAAGACTTATAAACTTTTCAATCTTCGAACTTAGAAATATTTTCCCACTCTTCGAACTTAGAATATTTTCACACTTAGAAATATTTTATGATCTTCGTACTTAGAATATTTTCATACATGTTAATACTTATACTATTTTATGCCGCTGAATCCATTGAATCTTATACTTATATTATTTCACTGACTCTTTTGATAGAATAATTCTGAGATAGAATTATTTCATAATACTTTAATTTTATAGATTCAATGTTACATTTTTACGATTAATACTTATATTTTATTTCGATACCGACACTTATATTATTTTATCTCTTATTTCATACTTGATAATATTTCGTCTTTCACTGATCTTTAATCGATACTTGTATTCCACACCCTTATCCTATATTACCTATTACCTTATAACATAATACTACCTCTTTTATTTTTCAGTCGTTATTTAATCTAATTTCAAATCATTACAGTTTACTTTAAATTATTTTATTGTTTGATATAATTCAATTGTTGAATTATTAAATTATTCCAACGATATCCTGTCATAAGATCACCTCTGTGCGTCACGTTCATTGCGCGATATTTGTCATGGTGTCATGGAGTTCCTAGAACTTCCTCAGCCTCTCGTTAGTGCCGAGTGAATTGTATTCTCACCACCAGACTATATCAAACATACAATAACAGGATTCAGCGTGCCTGCTTCCACCTGAACAATAAAAAGATGTCGTGTAGAGTAAGCTCCTACAGTGGCAGGTGCCATCGATACTGGCTTCTGAATCCGTTCACTGACTAACAGTGGCCTACGCCTTTCCTCATAGGGTCATCTTCCCTATTTGGAAAACAGAGTTTTATTGTAACACCGAGTGACAGTGATTTTTCTTTTTTTTTCTTAAATTTACTACAGCACGTATTTGTTAAATAATTGAATATTCGATTTATATTTATACGAGTTTATCCAACTCTTTCAAGATTAATTAAAGTCATTCGACTTGAATTATGCAGTGAGTTCAGATGCTGGATAAGGATACTCTCCAGGCCGCACGATCTCACGGCAGATTCAGTCTTATTAATTATCGATATTAAACCGGATTTGTGTGGTGAGTTCAGATGCTGGATAAGGATACTCTCCAGGCCGCACGATCTCACAACTCACAATCCCCGGTGATAGGTTCGATTTACGATTGCCGAAGTCAACCTCGTACATAGAGATTAGTGAAAGCAACCTAAACCGAAATAGAATAAATAACTGCAACAGAGTATTCAAGTCTTAAAATCTACCCAGTATACTCAGTTTATCAAATCAAATTTATACAGCAATATTAAACCGGATTTGTGCAAATAAGTTCAGATGCTGGATAAGGATACTCTCCAAGCCGCACGATCTTATGACACACGATCCCCGGTAATAAATTCAGCTTGACTGCCGATACGAATCTTATGCGAAGGATTCGTGGAAGCAACATAAACTGAAATTGAGTATGCCAAAAACCCGACGTGCTGGTAGGAAACATATACTAAGGCGATTGAAAGCTCGTCTTCTTAAAGCTATAAACGACTGTCTTTCTAATTCCACAACCGATTCCGAACAAATTCCTCTTATCGAACCTTCCTCTTCCAATCAAGAATCTTCTTCTTATATTATAGATTGTAAAAACAATTCCATACATCCTATCGATACCGATATAGGTCCCCGTCCTTTAATAATAAATCCTGCTACCATCGGAGAATTAATAAATAAAAGATTTATCGCCAATCCCTCTGACCCTAAATCATCTTGTAACAAAGAAAGTTAAGATATTTATAGATTTTGCAAAGCAACACGCCGCTATTCAGCTTGTAATCTGAAGGCGACGCGTCATTATTCAAACTCAGAATTGTTCCATCAACTTTATTCCGATTTTTTTCTTATTTTCAAATAGAATTCAATAATTTATTAATAGACAACCGTTTACTTAATTACGATTATACTTAACAACATTTTTCCAACAAAGTAAGTTCTTCATTAATTATTTTGTAACTATTCTTTATTTCTGAAGTCTTGTCAAGTACGCAGACTCTATAATATCACTCACAAGGAATATACACACAAGAATTATTATAACCATCTTTATTCTTTTTTTTCAACAAATATACAGGCTTATGTACTACTCATAATAAAAATATAATATTAATAAATCAATAAATACTTCATTTCCTTGTGTCAATCCGTTTCTACCTGTACTGAAATAAAAGATCCTAGCTCTCGGCGTCCCTGGGTATAGCCGGTGCATTGCAGGTTGCCCATAAAAATAGAGAGCACCCTTCGTTGGTCTTCTCCGAGGAAAGATCGACAAGGAACGTCACTGGACGTGACAGGAGAATATCGCTCATCCATGACTAAAACCAGGATGTCTTCTTGTAAAGACGGGGATGGTTGATTCCATTTGAACATTGAGAGATACCGTTGAAGATATCCTTTAGACCATAACTTCCAGAAACTATCAAACATTTGTCTTGAGAGTTGCCATCGAGATAAATGTGAAATTTTTACATTTTCGAGTGATCCAGAACTCGCTTCTAATCAAAGAAAGAGTTAACTGGGTTCCTCCATGTAGCGTTTTAATGTGAGCATCTGAAATGATTAAGGAGGTTAGTGCAGAATTGCGAGGCAAAATTAATGGATGTTTTGAAATGCGGATTTTGAAAGGCGGATAAGGGTGCTGACTGAAGTCGACCGCCTACTCGTATAAGTCCTTGAGAATCAATCCATGGAGTAAGACGTAGAAGTTGATTTAATCGAGGAAGCAGTTGTTGATTAGAGATAAGTTTGATTTCCTGTTGAAAAGCACATCGCTGAATTTCTTTTACCCAGTAGAGTTTGGCGTTTTCCAGTTCTTGAGTTGTGATCGGTTGATTTAATAGATTCGTTCGATTTCCTTTGAAACGAGATAAGGCGCGTGTACATAGAACAGTTATTCTTAATAATCGGTTAAGACTTGAATATTTATATAAATAATATTCCAGAGATTGGTGTTTGGACAATTAGTAACAAGTATTTGAATTGGTTTTTCTTCAAGGTTTTCTCGTTGATTCAACAATGTCGGTCCTTTCGGCCAAGTTGTAGATTTTTCAGAAAGCCAGAGAGGTCCTATCCACCATGAGGTTTGCTGAATGAGTTATGCGGGCGTTAATCCTCGAGTTCTACAGTCAGCAGGGTTTTGGTGTTTGGGGATAAATCTCCAGATTGCTTGAGGAAGTGTTTCGTGGATATGACAAACCCGATTGTGTACGAATTCCTTCCATCTTGAAGGATGACTATTAATCCAAGTGTGAACAATCGCGGAGTCTGTCCACATTACAACAGGAATTCGTTTTATGTTTAAAATGTTCAAAACTTTGGAGATTAGCCTGGTTAAGAGAGTAGCTGCCGTGAGTTCCAAGCGAAGAATGGTCATTTTCTTTAGTGGTGCGACCTTCGTCTTAGCACAAACTAAATGAGTATGATAATTATCTGCTTGCTTGGTTCTAATATAAACAGCAGCGCACATGGCTAGTTGCGATGCGTCACAAAATCCATGGATTTCGACATCCTGATGTTGTTTGAGCTTGATCCATCTGGGAAAAGAAAGTTTAGCTATATCATGGATATGTTCTTGAAAACAAGTCCATTTTCTTACAACTGGCGAAGGCAGTGGATCATCCTAACCAAGCTTGATTGCCCAGAGTTCTTGGATTAAAATCTTTGCTGTAATTATAACCGGAGCGAGAAAACCGAGCGGATCAAGTATTTTAGCAATTGTGGAGAGTATAATGCGTTTTGTTGTGCCTGATCGTTGAATAGAATTGTTGTAACTGAAAAGAATCGGTGACAGATTTCCAGCATAGACCCAAAATGGATACAGTTGTTGTTTCCTCAAACTTTATGGATGTAGGATTACCATGTGATTGAGCGAAATGGATTTGAGAATTCTTGTGTCATTATTCGTCCATTTTTGAAGCGGAAATCCGCCCGCCATGCACAAGGAAATGATTTGCTGGAGGATATCTCTAGTTTGCTCGACAGAATCAGCGCCTCCGAAAATATCGTCTACATACTTCCCTTGAGTAAGTAGAGAAATTGCGAGAGGAAACTGTCTCCCCTCATCTTCCACTAATTGAGCAATCGTTCGTAGGGCTAAATAGAGAGCACAAACTAAACCGTAGGTTACGATTGTTAACTGATATGTTGAAATTTCGTGATTTTGATTCTTCCACGAATACGCTGATAGTTCCAATCTTCTTGGTGAACATTGATCTGTCGATACATCTTCTCTATATCGCATGAGAAGACATATCGAAATTGACGGAACCAGATGAGTACCTCAAAGACATCCGTTTGTAGTTTAGGTCCCGTATGAAGTAAGTCATTCAGTGAGATTCCGCTACTGGTTCGGCTTGATCCATTAAATACGACTCTAAGTTTCGTTGTTGAACTATTCTCCCTGAAAACTCCGCGAGGAGGAAGATAATAAGCCGATTTCGGTTTTGGTTGAGCAGGAGGAACTTGCACCATATGCTCAAAATTTTCGTAGGTTTGTAAAAATTCATAGTAAGCTTGAGCATAATCTTGATTGGTTGATAATTGATTAGATAATCGATGAAGCATCCGCATTGCCTTTAGGCGAGACTCTCCTAAAGAATTAATCGATTTTTTTAATGGTAAGCGAACCGTGTAGCGTCCTTGATTATCGCGGGAATGCATGGATTTAAAATATTGTTCGCACTCTTGATCCTCCTTAGATAATGATGATGAGGATGCCATTGGGATTTCATTAACTCGCCAGAATAGTTGAAGAACGTCATGAAGTTCTTTGTCAATCATGACGTGGTATCCGTGCAATTCATTCGGAGGATGATTGACTACAGGTCCAGAAATAATCCATTCAAACTTAATCAATTGTGCTATTGGGGAATTTTCGTCTTCTTTGATAAATCCGTTATCGATAATTTTATGGAAAACATTGGATCCTAAAATGATGTCAATAAAAGCTCCTGGAGATTTATAATTGTAATCCGCAAGAGTAATTCCGTCGAGGTGAGGCCAATGTATTTGTTTAAAGTTAATTGATGGAAGAGAGGAAGTCAACTTCGGAAGGATATATGCTGATACATTAATTTCGAAATTATTGCTATGAGATTGATTTAACTGTGAAGTGAGTTAGACCTTTGGTAGTGTTTGACCGTTGTGCGCCAATTCCAGTGAGAGGAATATTGGAGGATATTCTTGGGAGATGAAGCATTTGAACCAGCCGTTCCGTAACAAGAGATATTTCTGACTCTTGGTCGATAAGGTCACAAGCCTTGATGAATTCTCCATTCGATGATATTGCCAAAACCTGAGCGGTTGCAAGAAGAACACCTGAATTAGTTGATTGAGTTTGACATGATACTTGAAGGACGTGAGTTTTTAGCTGATGCCGAGGGTGTTGTCGAGGTTGAGTCAGAGGGAGGGTTTAGCGGCTTCCTTTTGATGGATTGTGGTATGGTGTTTTGACCACATTTCAGGCATCGCTTTGTTATGCGGTAGGCTGATGCTCGATGAGATCCGAGGTAGTTAAAGCAAAGATTATAATTTTTGAGGATTTCCTTTCTTTGTATTGCGGACAACTTGCTATGTAGTGATTGGAGGAGCACAACGTACACAAGCTAGGTTTTTTTGAATGTTTATCTTTTGATTTTCCCTGAAAGTGAGATTTAAATGATTGTTGGCCAGATGCTGTGTTTGACTTACCAGTTCGAGATTTTTCAAAAGCTTGAAGTGATAATAATCTCGTAATTAGGAAATCGCTGAACTGTGTCCACGTGGGGGGCTCTTTTGACGAGCCTAAGTGATGCTATCATGATTTCACGGATTCCGCATTCAAACGGTGTACCGCAATAAACACAAAAAAATCGTCCCAGTGATGTATCGGGCGTTTCAGTGTTTCAAGAGTGCAATAGATTTGCATGATGTTTGTGTAGAGTTGCTCCATCTCACTGGCGGACTCCTTTGTCATACGTTTTAATGTTAAAAGGGAGTGTAATGCGGAATTTACTAGGAGTCGTTTATTTTCATAAAAGGCAATCAGTGCTTCCCAGGCCTTTTGGAAATTCTCCGCAGTGAGAGTCGTATTTTTTAATAGATGGGCAGCGGATCCAATGAGACTTGTTTTAAGATATTGCAGTTTTTCTACGGCTGATAAAGTTGGGTTAGCGAGAATTAAAGAACTAAACAGATCCTTAAACGATAACCAATCTGAGGGAGTGCCGTTAAACTTTGATATATCGATTCGAGGCAGTCGCGCATAATGAAAATATACAGGGATACTAGAAGTATGAGATGTAGACGGAATGTGATTGTTACTTACAGAGTCATGATCGAGCAAGGAATTCATTTTGTCGACTGCCACGAGGTAAGAATCGTATGTAGCTGAGAAAATATTGTCTGAGAAATAAATATGAGTTTTTATTTGAACTGTCATTAGAAGTGAGTTTCGTAATTGAGAGATTAATCGCATCATGTATTAAGGAGAATTTTTCCCAATTCTCCTTGAGAGCTGACAATCGAGCATGTACGCGTTGAGACGTGATGTTTGATGTTGAGGATCCGACTTTCGTTAGATTATCCACTGAGTTTACGATAAAGTCTCGCAATGTGAGCTGTTGCTCGAGTCGGTTTTCAATGTGGTTGACTCTCATTTTGTTTTTTTACCGCCCGATATCCGGCTCGAAGGACCAAATATATAATGTAGAGTTATCAACGATAAACAAATGGTTAAAAGAATATATTTTAATAATCAAATACAAAATCAAGAGTGATTAAAACAATGAACATTAATACACTTTAAACGATATTACATTTATTCAAATATGTTAATCTAACTTAATTAATTAATGAATAAGTAACGTAAAACAAAATTATTATCGTAATGCTCTTAGAAAGCATAAGAAAAGAAAAGAATATTAATAAAACTATTCGCATATCACGTCTCCACGATACATCGAATTTTCTGTAGACTCGAACAAATATTATCTTAATAAAACTATTCGCATATCACGTCTCCTTGATACATCGAATTTTCTGTAGACTCGAACAAATATTATCTCAAAGTGACGTCTTACAGAAATCTCGAATGATCTTTGAAAATATCAGTATGGTCTAGAAAATATAAAAGAAAAATGTATGAGAGGGTGTCCGTCAGATAAAAATTCAGCAGGCGTAGCCTGACCTGGGAGAGACTATTACATAACCTGCGGTCGAACAAACCCTGAATTTGCCAAATGAAAGAAAGTCTTTAAATGGGCTTTTCGTAAAAATCGCCTAAAGCGTCCTTTAGGCGATCGAGATCTTTCCAGCCAAGAATGAATATCCTCTATAGGATTCCAGAGATTTGCTGCGCAGTTTTTCGAGATATCGTCAAAAAGATATATACGTATCCGAAAAAAGGATCAAGCGGAAGAGGAAGCAAGAGAGAGAGAGCTTTTATTGAAAAAAGAGGAAATCGACTCAAAGCGCCTCGATTCAACAAGCGCTAACACCATGGTTACCACTCTTGACTCTTACCGGAGAAGGCGCGGAATTCAAACAACTTTAAAGTGGTGTTCTATGATTAAATATTATTTAATATCATTGAGTATTTTACACGTTACATCAATATAATAAAACTTGCAAATAAGTCAATGAACTCATTTTGAACTACTATTTGATTTTGATCATTTTCTTTTTTTTGCCACTTCTATCAATAAAATGTGCTGGATGGAATAGGAATATTAACGTGCCGCAGGTACTGCTTATAAGGTCCTCTTCGCATTCTCGAACGTTTTTTTGACATTCTCAAATGTTATTTTTATATAGAAATGTAATAGCAGAGAGAAGCCTGAGAGTAGTCATGTCCTCGATTTAGGTGCGACCTAGAGAGCCTCTAATAAGAGTCTCGCATATGATATCCAATTTTGATTGGTCCTCTATATCTGGGCAATTCCCGCTCATATTTGAATCATATTAACCTTACTATTAGCATAAACATTATATTTCAGTAACATAAATAAAAAATAAATGTTTTAGAACTAAATTTTATAATCTTTTTATGTTAAACATCAAAATAATATATATAATAAAAAACTGTTTATATTTAATTTTTAGTAATTAAATAAAATCCTTAATTAAATTGAAGGTAAATATTGACAATAACGGACCCAGCCCCGATCACTTTGACCTTGACATATGTTGTCAAGAACACTCTCTTGACTGACCCGCAGAAGGTTTTAGCCGTCGCTCGTTATTTATTAAAAAGTTATTAATAAAAAAAGTATAGAAAATATAGCAACTATTTTGAATATTAAGAGAGATAAACAAGTAATATTGATATAAAACTGATACATATATGAACAAAAATAAATTTGGAGCAGTGAATCGTTGCTATATAGAAGTTTTTTATTATAAATACAAAATTTTCTTTACTTTAATACAAACACAAAGAATTAAATATAATTAGTTTCATAACACACCCAAACACACACACACACACACACACACACACGGAGGGGTGCAAGGATGGCCTCCGGCCCTCCCCCTCCCGCACCCACCCCGTCCACCACGCTTCTCGTATAAGGTTGCAAACCCAAGTGAACTTTGCTTTGTCTTGCAACATACATTGCACGTACGTTGCACGTACGTTACAAGATAAAGCAAAGTTCACTTGGGTTTGCAATTTTCTACGCGAAGCGAGGTGGACGAGGTGGATGCGGGAAGGAGAGGACGGGAGGCCTCCCTTGCACCCCCCCCCCGTGCGTGCATGCGTGCGTGTGTGTGTGGCCACAGCAAAAAAGTGAGTTAAGTGTACTTGTCGATCATATAGTATGCGGACACAATGTATCCTTGCTAATGTAAATACAGAGACGATTCATACGAAAACATAAACACGCAGATATCACGAGATATATTTCTCAGTTATTTTTCTATATAATAACATATGTACTATAATAAATATATTTCATTATATATGTTTGCTTTTCTGATTATTTATATTTGTATAATTTTTAAAACTTTTTTGGTAATAACTTTTTAATAAAAAACGAGCGACGGCTAAAATCTTCTGAAGATTACTCAGGAAGGTGATCTTGACAACATATATCAAGGTCAAGGTGATTAAAACTGGGTCCGTTATTGTCAATATTTACCAAATTTAATCCTTATTAATTGCAACAAAATAAAATAAAAATAAAAAAATGAACATATAAAGCATGAAATAATAAATTGCTTTATTTTCATGAGAAAACAAACTGTTATCACAAGCATTATAAAAACCTAAAATATATAATATTTGTGTATCTCATGAGAAAACATAAACTACTATCACAAATATTATAATATATATTTAAAAATATATATATTATCAAAAAATAATAAAATAAAATTATAAAAAAAATAAAAAATAAATAAATAATAATAAAATTAATATTATCACAAAAATAAAATATCATCAAATATATCACTAAAATACAGCATGCATTGTCATAGATTTACTATCATATCCCTTTCTGCATACAATTCTTTTTTTATTATAAATTTTTAATCTCTAAACTATAAATCTTTTTATAATTTTAGAATATAAATTATGACAATTTAAAATATAACTATCATTAATAACTTTTATAAATTGAGCATTTAGATACAATGTCCAATTAAGATTTATTAATTTATTTTGAAAATCTTTAAAAAAAGTAGAGTAATAACGAAACATTTGTTCCAATTTTACAAATACTTTAAATGTTTCAACGTTAACAAAATATAAGGAATGTGTTTTATAACATTTTAGATGTACAAACTTTGTAAATGAAAAATTTAATGGAGTTGACGACTTTACTGACAATAAGTAAAACAATTATGTACCATTTTCCAATTTTCGCAATAGTTAATGAGATATTAATTATAAGAGATCAGCCAATCGGCACCCGACAGGAGCGCGTGGCTCGAAGAAGCCTTCCACTGTTACTTGATACTAGGCGCGCCGACGATGTGTCTATGTGACTGTGTGTGACTCTTCAGGTTATCAATGTAGAACGTTCCTCCCACCGCTTCGTCGGCGCGCCTAGTATCAAGTAACAGTGGGAGGCTTCTTCGTGCCACGCGCTCCTGCCGGGCGCCGATTGGCTGATCTCTTATAATTAATATCTCATTAACTATTGCGAAAATTGCAAAATGGTAAATAATTTTTTTACTCAGTTTAACCTACTCTATACTCATACACCTGACGGGTGGGGAGTCTATTGACCACGTCGTCAATTGGCCAGTTTAAAATGAAGCTCTCTGATTGATTAATCGTTGCTGATGACCACGTCGTCAATTGGCCAGTTTAAAATGAAGCTCTCTGATTGATTAATCGTTGCTAATGACTCTAAGCATTGGTCGATATAAGTGGCTGTGGTCAATCGTGACGTGGTCAAACGGGACGCTCCCCACCTGAAGGGATGGTTCAAATTATGGGACACCCTGTATATGTATATACAGAAAATACCAGTAAATATTTTAATGGCAGGTTCTTTAGAACATTTTAAGACGAAAAGTTTAGTACAAAAATGTCGAGGCTACAATAGTTTTCAAACTAAGAGCAATTATATTTCATGAATGATAGGGCTGAGATTTCGCAATCTCAGGTATGGAAAAATAATAAGTGATAACATAATATTTATAATATCGTGAAAAGAGCGCTATTTATAGGAGCACTTTTTATCACTTGTTATTTTGCCGCACCTGAGAGCGCGAAATCTCAGCCCTATCATTTGTGAAATATAATTGCTTTCAGTTTGAAAACTATTGTAGCCTCGACATTTTTGTATTAAACTTTGCGTCTTAAAATATTCTAAAGAACCTGCCATTAAAATATTTACTGGCATTTTTGGGACACCCTGTATATATATGTATACATGTAGATGTAATAGATACAAACTAAAAAACAAGAAATTAATATTAATTAGGTAAGAAATTTATATTAATTAATAGAACTGACAAGTTTTTCTATTATTTTATTGACATGGAAATGAAAGAAAAAAATATATCCTACATTGAACAATAAAAAGCATGTGTTGATATATGTTAAACAAAATATAATAGGTCAATAAATAATAATTTTGTAATTTTCAAAGAAACGAAATTATGGACGTAAAATAATTACAGGATATAAAATCTCTTGAATCTCTTGAATTATATATTTATTATGTTATTTTCATAAAATTTAAAGTTTAATATTGTATATGATTGTGAATATCTATTACTAATTATTATATAGAATATTTAAATATAAAGGGCATTATTTTTATTATTACGTGGATATCAAACAGGATTAGTAAATGTTCCATTAGTGTTATGAATATGATAATGGAATATCGCAATAATTTTTTAACAACATATGATATTTGAAAAAATTTTATTATTATTATATCAGGTATTTTATGCGATATAAAAATTTTATACATGAAAAAAAATATTGTTATACATTAGATAATTCTAACACAAATATATGTATGCAAAAATATAACGTCGCTTTTATCAGTTTAATCTTTGATACTTTCAAGCAGAGTCTGACTATTACTTTCCTCCTTGATTCATAAACGAAATTGTTTGTCTTAAATATGTCACTCACAAAATGGATGCAGATTGTGTATGCCAATTTGTTCTGTAAATCACAAAACATATCAGGTTAAAATATATCAAAATAAAGCATCAACAAATCTTATACAGACCTCTGTATCTTATACAGACCTCTAATCCTTTTTGCACCACGTTATATGTATTCTAATTCACTATTCATATTCTTACACAATCAATATCCATTTTATGAGAATGACATGACAAACAATTTCCTTTATGAATCAAGGAAGTAAGTAATAGCGTAGACTCTGCCTGACGATTGAATTAATTATATACAGGGTGTCCCCGAATTGCCAGATCAACTCTCGTGAGTAGATAGAACGTGTTAAACTGAAAATAAAAGTCTTATATTATTTTGCTAAATTCGCAATAATTAATGAGATATAAATTAATAAAGATCGGCCAATCCGTGCCAGTATAAGCGCGCGAAGAAACCTCCCAGTTGTTACTTGATACTAGGCGCGCGGCAAGACATAAACGCAGCGCGCACTGTACGTGTCTCTTTTACGCCCTTTGTAGATTGCTCCGCTTACTGTCTCGTCGCGCATCTAGTATCAAGTAACAAGTAGGAGGCTTCTTCGCGCCGCGCGCTTATACTGGCACGGATTAACCGATCTTTATTAAGTTATATCTCATTAATTATTGCGAATTTAGCAAAATGATATAAGACTTTTGTTTTCAGTTTAACACGTTCTATCTACCCACGAGTGTTGATCTGGCAATTCGGGGACATCCTGTATGTGTATATGTTTAGTGAATTATATTTTTGCATATAAATAGTAAATTAGAAAACTTACATATATGGTACGAAAAGGATTACGGAGGCTTGTATAAAATTGTTGACAGTTTTATTGCTGGTTTATTTTAACATATTTCACTGATATTAATATTTTGTAGTTAACAGGCAAGACAAATTGACATACACAATCTGCATCCATTTTATGAGAGTGACATATTTCAGACAAACAATTTTGTTTATAACTCAAGGAGGAAAATAATAGTACAGACTATCTAAATATTGAACTGGAAAAAAGCGACGTTATATTTTTGCGTATGAATGCAAATTGTGTATGTCAATTTGTTTTGCCATAAACCACAAAATATTAATATCTGTAAAATATGTTAAAGTGAAACAACAACTAAATTGTCAACAATCTTATACAGATCTCTGAAATCCTTTTCATATCACATTATATGTAAATTATCTAATTCACTATTCATATGCAAAACTATAAAGTCGCTTTTTTCCAGTTCAATCTTCAGGCAGAATCATAGAGATATTAGATATAGAGCACGGGAAGGGGCCGAGAACGCGATAGCGAAATAGAAAGAGAACGCTGCACATGGGCTCCTACTGTCCTTGTCTATCGCGTATACGCGTTATAAAAATGTTACTCTTGTTATTCTGTGAGCAAAAGAGAGGGGCACTTGTATCAGCTTGCGCATGCGCGATAGACAAGGACAGCAGGGGCCCATATGCAGCGTTCTCCTTCTATTTCGCTATCGCATCCACTCATGAGCTAGCATAGCACTCCCGTGCTCTATACATATATAATATCTCTATTGGCAGAATCTGCACTATTATTTTCCTCCTTATTAACAAAAGAAGTTTGACTAATAGAATATAATTATTCGTTCGTTTAAAATTTTGCATGGAATAATATAAATATGGACCAGGGAATATTTTCATAACACACACACACGCACGCATGCACGCACACGGGGGGGGGGGTGCAAAAGGGCCTTTAGCCCCCCTCCCGCACCCACCTCGTCCACCTCGCTTTGCGTGAAAAGCTACAAACTTATGTAAACTTTGCTTTGTCTTGCAACGTACATGCGAAACGAGGTGGACGGGGTAGGTGCGGGAGGGGGGCCAAAGGCCCCCCTTGCTCCCCCTCCGTGTATGTGTGTGTGTATTATGAAAATATTGAAGATATATATGAAGATAAAGCAATAAATATGGCATTTTGAAATGAAACATTTTTTATTTATAACTTTCTAACAAAGAACGAGCGACGGCTAAAACCTTTTAAACGTTACTCAGGACAGTGATCTTGATAATATATGTCAAGGTCATTAATTTCTGAAAGGGTTGACCTTATGTGAATATTTACCTTATATCCTATTTTTATAACTTGTTATTCAATAATTTCTTAAGACTTGCCCCTCCTTAAAAGCATTTCTACATTCCATTTCCATAATAGCTTTGTTGATTGGTATTGAAAAAAATTGATTTTTTGCTCCAGTAGCTATTTTAGACATTTACCATTATTTTCTGTTTATAAAATTATTTTTTGGTTACTTCAAATTTTAGAATACCTATTTTAATATTTTGTGGTTTCTCTATCATCACAACACATACAAAATACAAAATTATTATTATGTTTTAATAGCTTAATTTATTTTGCCTTATTATATTTTTACAAGAGAAAGTAAGACATGACATAACTATCATAAAAAGACAATTTTATTAATTACGAAATGTATTATTTTTTATATATAATGAAAGTTTGAGATATATATTTAATTTTAATATTTCAGAATGGTGCAGTTAAATCCATACAACGTAATGCTTTTACTTTTTGGAACTTTTACTGCTTTGAATTATCAACAAACTCCGATAACTTTGCAAGAAAGAGAAATAAAAAAAAATTGAACGTATGCTGTTAGAAATAAAAGGTGAAAAACTTCATTTAAAAGAGGAAGAAACATTAGATTTTTACGATAAATATGAGGTTCCAGAAACGGAAGAAGTTGATTTATTAGAGGCAAATGAAGAGAAAATCTATCTCCCAGAAAAAGTTATTTGTAATGTTATGTCCTGTCGGCTCCACGTTTCTTCCTCTCATAAGAATTAATTGATAAGCGATAAAGAGAAGTCACTCGACAAACAGACCGTTCTTGTCAAATAACACTTTAAACATTACACGATTTTCGAACAAATACAGAAGGGATCGATGATGAAACACATTACGGTTCGTCACTACGTAGATTAAATGATGACCGCCCAATTAGTAATAAGGAAAAGTTGCACGATAAATAGACCGTTCTTGCCACACCGTAACTCAAATATTTAGACACGATTTCTAAACGAGTACAGAAGGGACCAACGACAAATTATCAATCTCTTATGTAACCGAACAATAAACACAGCTGAGTAAATTCTAAAATTTCCTAATTTTCACGAGCTCAGCAACGATCAAAACAAGGCGGAGAAAAAATACCTTCGGACCAATCTCAATACGTGGTCCCGCCCAACACGCCTCAGGAAAATTATATAAAAAGAAAGAAATTCGAGAACGCTTAGAAACATTATTCTTAACACTCTTCAAGCACTTAGAACTTTTCAAGTCAATCATCTCAGAAATTCGGCGTCGATAGTCAGTAGTGTTGTACCAGTAATTTCCCTCGGAAACTTAACTTTCGTTCGGGCTCTCCTTTTAACGCAAATTCGAGTGGGAGTCATTTGACCACATTACATTTGACCACGTTACGATTGACCACGCGTTGCATTTGACCACATTATGATTGACCACGCGTTGCATTTGACCACGTTGCGATTGATCACGCGTCGCAATTGACCACGTTGCAATTGACCACACGTCGCAATTGACCATGTTGCGATTGACCACGCGTTGCGATTGACCACGTCGCGATTGACCACATAAATATTGACCAGCTACGTAGTCAAATGCAACGTGGTCAATAATAACATGGTCAATTGCAACGTGGTCAATTGCGACGCGTTGTCAATTGCAACGTGGTCAAATGCAACGCGTGGTCAATCGTAACGTGGTTAAATGCAACGTGGTCAAAAGCAAAGTGGTCAAATGCAACGTGGTCAAAAGCAACGTGGTCAAAAGTATCTGTGGTCAATAACAACGTGGTCAATTGAGACGCTCCCCGCAAATTCAGTGTATGATCCACGAACACAACCCTCAACGCTCAGCTGCAGAACAACACCGAGACGAAGAGAACACCACGAAACTACCGAACGTAAAACTTCACCAAAATAGTAAGGCGAACTTAATTAGATAGAATCAGAAAAACACGCACACAGTTTTTTTTCTTATTACAACAAAAATAAAATATGTAATCTTTCCACCCAGAACATAAAACTTTAGACTCTCACTCTCCCTTTCATTATTCTGGGTGATGACCTCCGTACTTATGTAACACCCGCAATTAACACACACACGTACTCACGCAAACACAAATTAGAGAATAATTATAATTCAATTACAAACACATGTATACACATATTATATACACACATTTATAACCAAACTTAGCAATAATTTGATGTAATATACTTTCAAAACTATGAATAAATTTATGTAATATTAAAATTCAATTCTCTCCGTGACTTCTAATCCCTCTATCAGTTGAAAGCATCGGTTGAAAGATCGCACTTGATCCTATCCGCATAATAAAGATTAATTTTCTTTACCAAAAAAAGACCTTTTGACGAATGTCCAAAATAATAAGTAGATAGATAGATAGATAAATAGATAAGTTTGTTTATTGAGAGAGAGAGATTCCCTTTGGGGTTTTCAACTCTTACAAAATTACCTTAAAACTAGCTTAACCTAACTTATCACTAACTTAACCTATCTCCTGGGGGGCCTGCGACCGTGGGCAACCCTCTTGGCTCCCTCCTGCTCGCACCTCCCCTTATACACACACACACACATCTCCCCCCACCGGACTTCTGCTTCCTTCCTCTTGCTTGTTTCTTTCATCTTTCTTTCTTAACTATTCTCATCCCCTCGAACCATTCTCTCCCTTCTTCTACTATTCATTCTCATTCTTTCCTCTTTTTTCATTCTTTTTCATTCCACCATCCCCCCTATAACCCTCTCCTTTTCAATTTCCCTCATCCATCCCTCTCCCTCTCCTTCCTCTCCTAAAACTCATCTCACATTATCCTGCCAACTTCCTTCTCCCACCTTCCACTCCTTGCATCCCTCCCACACATGCTCCCATGTCTCCGTCTCCCCTCCGCATATTCTGCATCGTCTTTTCGCCTCCTCTTCTTAGTATTTACTCTCCTTTATCTTGCTCTCCAATCTAAACCTCACCACCCTTTTCCATCTGCTCTGCTCCCATCCTTTTTTCAGATACCCCGGTATCCCTTCCCCCTTCACCTCCTTGTACCATCTGTTAAATTTTGCCTCCTCCATCTTTCCCCTTCTTTCCTTCCTCTGTTCATCTCTATCCCTGTCCTCTATTCTTTTATACCAATCCTCCCCCTCTCCTCCTTCTCCTCCATCACTCTTATCCCTCTATCCTTAAAAAAACCCTCTCTTTCCTCTTCCCACTTTGAGCCCACTTCCCCTGTCTTACTCCTATCCTTCATCTCCTCCATGCATCTCCTCGCCAGTTCCCCTCCCTTTCCCTCCCTCAACCTCTTCTCAAAATCCCATGCTCTTCTTTCCGCTCTCACCCTTAGTTTCTCCCTCTGCAATTCTTTTTTCACCATATATCCCGGCGTCCTGATATCTACTCCAAGAACCCATCTTAGATATCTCTCTTGTATCCTCTCCATCCCCTTCCTCTCTTTCTATCCCCATATCTCCACCCCGTACCCTAACACTGCCCAAATCAACCTATAGAAAAGCCATATCCTCCTTTCCCAGTTCCCTCCGAACCTCCTCTTTCCTATCCCCCATACCTGTCCCATTAACACTGCCGCCCTCCTAATTCTATTTCTCACCTGTGCCTCCTGACCACTGTTTTTCTGTAGCGTGTACCCTAAATACTTGTACTCTTTCACCTCCTCCCCTTCCACCTCCAACTTATCTTTGTCATTCTTCTTCCCCTCTTCTCCTAAATCTCATAACTTTCGTCTTCCCTATGTTTACCTCCAGCCCCTTTCTATCCAGCCTTTTTTTTCCAGCCTGTTCATCATACTTCTCATCCCTTCCTCCTCCTCCGCAATCAACACCAAATCGTCCGCATATGCTAATGTGTACACCCTCTTTCCCCCTAGCATCACTCCTCCCCACTTTTCTTTCCCCATTTCTTCCTCCAAGTCCGCAATCAAGATATTAAACAACATTGGACTCAGAGAGCATCCCTGTCTTACTCCCTTCCCAGTCCAAAAACTCTTCCCCATCGCCTGTCCCACTCTGCTCTTTGTCTCTCCCATTATATTCTCTATTCTCCTTACCAGTTTTTCTCTTACCTCTCGTCCTCTCATCGATTCCAACAAAACCTCCCTATTCACTGAATCAAACGCCGCCTTTAAATCTACAAATATTGCCACCATCCTTCCCTTCCTTCCTTCCAGTTGCCTTCCTATCAGATAATTCAACACATACGCATTGTCCATCGTTCCCATCCCCTTCCTAAATCCCGTCTGATTTGGAGACACTATCTCCTTCTTCTCTACCTCTTCCCTTAGCCTTTCCGCCAACACTGTCGCATAGACTTTATACAGCGTTGGCATCAACGTCACCCCCTGTAGTCCCCCACCCTATCTCCCTCCCCCTTCTTTAATAATGGTATCACCACCCTCTCTCCCCATTCCTCTGGCCATCCCTCCCCTCCCCACACCTTATTACAGAATCTTCATGCTCATCTCTCTAATTCTCCTCCCCCGTACTTCCACACTTCCCCTGGTATCCCATCTATCCCTGCCACTTTTCCATTTTTTATTCTCCCTATTATCCCTCTAATCTCTTCTATCCCAATCTTTTCCTCATCCCACTCCCCCTCCCTCCTAACCCTGTACCCTTTGATCACTCTACTCTCTACTCCTCCTTGCAACCGCATAAAATACTTTCTCCATTCCTCCATCCCGATCTCCTCATTCACTCTCCTCTTTTCCCTCTTCCTCTCCATATTCACTAGCTCCCACACCTCGCCTTCTTTCTTAACCTTCCTTGCCTTCTTCTCCCATCTTTCATTCTCTTCTTTTTCCTCTCACACAACTCATTATACTCCCTCTTCTTACTCTTGTATCTCTCGCCCCCTTCCCTACGCCACTCCCTCAACTTTTTCTTCACCTCTTTTTTCTTCTCCTTACATTCCTCATCCCACTATCCTTCCTGCTTTCTCTCTCTTCTTCCTCTTCTCTCCTCCGTTTCTTTTATCGCCTCTTTTATTCTGTCTTCCATTTCGTCTCCCATCCTCTCCCTTCTCCTCCCTGTTCTAACTCCCCCGACCTCTCCAACACTTTTCTAAACCTGTTCCTTCCATCTTCATCCCATATCCCCTTCCCGCTCCTCCCTCCTTCTTTTTTCCCTTCCTTTTGTCTTGATTCTCCTCATCCATATTTCTAAAGGGTGATGATCTGAATCTATCTTATCCCCCACTTTTAATTTCTTAACTTTTTCCTCCACCTCCCCGTCCCCTATCACGTAATCAATTACTGTATCTCCCTTCCCCCCGTAAATGTAAACGCCCCTCTCTCATCCCCTCTTACCCTCCCGTTAAGTATTCCCATTCCCCATTCTTCCAGAAATTCTATCAACTGTCTGCATTCCTTATTCCTCTTCTTATCTTTCGATCGCCTTCCCCTCTCCTCTTCCTCTCCCCCGTCCACTCTTCCTCCTCCTCTGCTGTTCTCGCATTGAAACTCCTCCCTATTAGCGTTTTCACTTCCTCCTCTTCCTTTCTTATCCACTTTTCCAATTCCCGTCATCTTCCCCACGCCCTCCCCCACGTACACTCCTAGCAACCTCCATTTCTCTTCCCCCTATTTCAACCTGCCCATCATCATACCCTTCGTTCTCTCCTCTATCTTATTTCCTTTCTCTAGCCACTCTCTATTTATACCCATCAACATATCCCCCTTTAGTCTTCCCCACTCTCTTTGCTACTTGTATCTCCCATTTTAACTCTCTTGATAATTTCCTCTTCACCCCCTCCCAGCCCTTCTCGTCTACCCATGTCTCCGATAACACTACTAACATCCCATATTCTCAAACCTCTCCAGAAATCCTCGTCTTTCTTTCTCAATCCAGCCACATTCCAAAACACCGCTCTCCATCCCCCCTCCTCTCTTTATCATCCTTCCCATTCTCCCTTCTCTTCCCCTTCCTTCTCCCTCCTGTTCCCCTCTTTGTCTACCCTGCACCCTAATTTTCTCTTGATCCTCTCTTCTACTCTTCCCCTTTTCATCTACCAACCTTCCCTCCTCCTCTTCCCATGTCCACCACTTGTCCTCTATCATTATCCTCCCCTACCCCCATCTTATCTTCTTCCCCGCATTCTTCTCCTTTCTCGCAATCTCCTCCAGTTTCCACCTCATCCTCCTTTCCTTCCATGTCCAATCATCTAATATTCTCTCCTTCCTCCTCCTCAGTCCATTCTTCTTCCTCCATATCTTCCTTCTCTGCTCCTCATCCTCCAACCTTACTAATACCATTTCCCTGCCTTTCTCTGTCTCTCCGTAGCCTTTTCACCTCTTTAACCCTTTTTTTTTTAACGTCTGGAAAATGCTTTACGCATCCCCTGTGGAGCGGGAACTCCTCAGGGGTACGTGGGACTCCCCCTATAGACGGGGTATACCCACTAAAAACCAGACGGTGATTCTCTGCGCTGCGGTTGAAATGAGTGAGCCCTGGGTTCGCTTTTGCATTCTACCAGGACCCACCCCCGCATTTTCCCCCCTGATGTTCGGGGAGGAACTCCATCCCATGGTGCGCCATTGAGAATAACCTCAATGGCGCCACCATTGGCGACGTTGCGGAACCATACACAACGCCACCTCTTCCTTGGGGTCAAGGTGCAATGGGGGAGTAGGTGTTCGCGCACCTGCTCCTCCCTTGACCCCGGAGAGGGGCGGGTTATTCCCACCCCTCACACTATGGCCGCGGATGTTAGCGGCCCTTTTGGGCGAGGGAGGCTAAGAACCCTCCGTATTCACGGCCCCGGTCGGATGTTTGGGAGGGAGGGAAATATTAGGGGCAGGCAAAACCTGATCCCCCTCACCCTTACCCCCCCGGAACTGTCATCCGACCCCTTTCCTGGCTCTCTTCAGTCTCGATGGGCCGGAGAGAGTCGGTACTGGAGGCAAGCCCCCGATGATCGCCGCCGTCGCGCCCCCGCCGGGAGAGGAGCACACAGCTCCCTCTCCCAGGGCGTGACCGCAATCACCTACCCCGTCCTTACAGACGGGACAGCAGGGATGCAAACGGCATCCCTCTATTTTGTGTCCAGGGGATCCACACCTGTAACACAGGTGTCCCCTGGACACATTCGAGGCGCACCCGGAGCCCACATGCCCCAACACGAGGCATTTGTAGCACCTGGGAATCCAGGTGCTACCCATCCGTGTCCAGGCCCGGGCACCCCTGCTCCTACCCTTGAGAGTTGAGAAGACGGCCCTGTCCTCGCAAGGCTTCGCCCCTCCACCCTCAGAAAGGGAAGGGGTGGTTTTATCACCATTCCCTCCCCTCTTCTTTTTCCTCCTTTTAGGGCCAACTGGCCCTCCGTTTTTTACGACCAGGAGCCCCCTTCCGTCTCCCCTCCATCCGCATCCCCTTGCAGACGTGAAAGAGGAGCGGTCACAGTTGGCGGTATTATCGCCAGCTGCACCTCTTTCCTTATCAAGGCGCCGATCCTTTTCCAATCCGTTGGGAGAAGGACTGACGCCTCCCGCCGCATCGCCCTTATATCACAGGGGACCTCCCTCTGTGAGGGCATTTGTGTGGAGGAGGCAGACTCCTCCACACCCTTCATCACTTCAGTGGTGTCGGACAAAGCCTCCACCATCTCTACTTCCGCCATCGTCGGGAGAAAGATTTCTCCCTTCGAAGCGGGGGCGGCCATTCCGGCGTTGTTGGCGAACTCAGCAGAGGAGGTCTGCGACATCGCGTCGCGAGCTTCCCCCCCCCAACTGAGTCGCCACCTCCCTTATTGGAGGTGAGGCCTGGACCTCCACCTCCCTGATGGCGGTTCTCCCACCCGCCATCTCACTTTTCTCAAGAAAGACCGCCGTCGAGAAAGGTCTAAACCTTTCGGCGATCTTCCTTCCTTCCACAGCCATCGTCTGGAAGATTTCTTCCAGCGATGAACTGTAGCCATCCAGGATGACCGCCGCAGTATGCAGATGCTCCAACATCTGCAGACAGCGTTCTCTGTCTGTGCGGCAGTCTTCATACGCTCCCCAGCCCGGTCAACGATGGTTCTCGCGTTCCCAACCGAGGACTGAAAAGCCTCTCCATTGGTGAACTCCCCGTTTCGGCCAAGACCTTAGCGAAGGAGTCCATCTGTGATATCACAGCGGACGCCATTTCCCCTAGGGATCCTGCTGGCAAATCCGTAGGTAGCCCATGGCATGATGACGACCCGGAGGGGGCTGGGATGATACCCCCTCCGTACCGTTGTTCGGTATCCGAACCGAGCGGGACTTCTTAAAATGCTTCGGCATCCATCAGTCTTCGACGCACTCTTAGCACCCTTCGGGATCACGCGGAGGTTGTGAGTCCTAGAACCCGACAACCACACCGGGATCACTCTCCGGGTGAGCCCCCCCACCACGTCAAGGTGGTGCGTCATCGAGGGGGCACCTCTTTAACCCTCGCCTCTCCTTCTATATCTCTTATTATCCCCTCTACCACCTCTTTTCTTTTTCCTTCTTTTACTTCTACTCTTATTATTATATTACTCCTTCTTTTCTCTCTATCCTCCATCTCCATCTTTCTTTCCATCTCTTTCATCCTTCTCTCTATATCTCCTCCTTCCTCTCTTTCCTTCCCTCTGTCTCTCTTCCTCCCTATATCTCCCTCTCTCTACTCTCTCCACACACGCTCGTCACTTTCGCTCTCCCTCTATCACCCTCACACACTCTCAGACCTCCTCTCTCACTTTATCCACCTGTTCACCTCACTTTTCACAGCCTCTTTCTCTCCACGTCTCACTACTCAATGCACCGGAAGCGGAAATCCCGAAATAACAAGTAATATCGATATTCATTATCGTTCACTTGTTTTTGGACCTGATAATTCGTTCGACTCGAAATCTACATTCTAATCCGTACGGTTTCAAGAGCTGGCAGTTACGCCCTTCTTTCTAACTCATCCTTCCCGAGTCTGGACGTAACAGTAGTTTTATTGAAGCAACAATATTGAATGACTATAAGAGGCAAGCTATGGAATATTGAAGGAGCGGTAAAACTAGACCAAGATCGCTTGAAGGAGTTAAACAAAAATTTAAAAAAGTTACATCGATACGGCAATTACGACGATGGGAAAAAATCATTGAAGGTGGTAGTGGGTTGGAAAAATTAAAAAAAATTTCTAAATACACAATTAACCATTTTAATGAAGCACTTGAAAGAAAAATCATCAATCATGATATTGATATCGCTCGATGGGCTTTTCAAGCACAAGTAAAAGAAAATGCGCCAAGATTCAAAGCCTCAGAAACATGGGTAAAAAGATTCAAAAAAGCACATAATATTGTGTCTCGGAAATAACAAAATTCGTAACAAAAAAATCTGTGCTACCAAAAGCAGACTTGGAAAATAAATGCGATACATTTATTACAAATGTAAAATATTATATTAATTGATATAGAGTGGAAAATATTTATAATTCGTATCAAAGTAGATTTCAGTTAGAATTTCACTCAGGTTGTACTTTAGCCGAAAAAGATATAAAAAAGATAGAATCTATATAGTACAGTCTGTATCATCAACCACGCATAGCTATACATATAATTCAACCGACTATTTCGGCTGATGGCAGATTATTATCACCTCTCTTTATAGTATTAAAAGAAGTTACAGGAACGTTTGGTCCAAGAGTACAGGAAACATTATTTAAGGCGCCTAATATCTTTGTTATGACTTCAATATTAGGCAAATTAACATCAAATTATGTAAACATTTGGTTAAAGGAAGTATTTTTTCCGAATGTCGGACCACAATCAGTACTATTATTAGATTCATGGAGTGGACATTGTCCTAACATAATTTCAGAAACTAAACCAGATTCTGCAACAGATATTGCTTTCCTAACTATTCCCGTCGTTACAACGGGAAAAATACAGCCATTAGACGTATACTGATTTTGGTTGTGGAATAATTTTATTAAATACTTTTCTGATACTGTTACGTTGTTAGATTTTGTTTTGGATCTTCATGCTAGAAATAATATCTTAAAATTACAATCATTAATGCACTATCAGATCTCGTCGCCTAGGTTTCAAAATTTATTTAAATATGCGTGGTTTCAAAGTGGATACATGCAGAATAGATTGACAGAATTTGAAACACCAGTATAATTTTGTTTTTAAAAAAAATTCTAAAGTAAAATGCGATATTTATGGCAAAACAGCAATAATAACTTGTTCTTGGTGTAGAAAATCGCTTTATATAACACATTTTTTTCCATGAACATCATCTTTGTAATGAATATATGTCATAAATGTAAGACATATACATTTATATACATAAACTAATTCTGTATTGATTTCTTTAAAAAATATGTTTTCAGTTACTGATGAATACTGATAAAGTTTTTAGCAGTTTTTCTTATCCATGCAATAAATGTTGGTATTCTTTTACTTCTGTCTAATAAAAAATTCTTATTCATATGAAACTACGTTAGTAACAATTTCAATCCCAATATATGCACAAGAGACAGTTATTTAATGTGCCACAACTAAAGAAAGAGCGCAACAATTTATAGCGCAGCGCCTATAGCACGAAGTTATCTTGTTTTCTCAAAATTGATTCATGGAATCCATATACTATTATACATGGATGGATTTTGGCTTTTGATACTCTTTAATTTTTGTTCTTACAAAATTTTTAAAATTTTGCAAAATAAGGGATGGGGGTGGTAAATTATTAAAAAATTTGATAATTCGAAATATATAAGGCTCCAATATTTACAAACACGTAAATATAAACTTGGCAATGAGAGCCATGCGCGGATGTTAATGCGTAAATTTTGAAAAAAATTTGACATTTTAAAAAAATATAATGACACTAATGTAAAGAGTACAAAATACCATAAAACTTTTGTATGAAACATTTTTTCATATATCTTATATTTTCAAAGATATTCGCTAAAAACGAAATTCGTTATTCTTCGAAGGGTTGTTTCAACCCCTAAACGTTGAGATACGCTGCTAAAAAAAATATAAGTCTAATATTTTTTATGCTCTACAACATATCCGAAGGTCATTAAAATTGGTGAGGGACATTTCCAACTGTTCCCTTGTCAGTATCGCACTCTTTTATACAGAGCGGTACCGAAGAGTTTCCCCATTCCGAAAATCGAGTCAATTACTTGACGAAATCACGGATCACTTGATTTTTGTCGGCGCGTTGGTGGAAGGTAAACCCTGCGCATTCTGGCTTCGACTTTCGAGACGATAACTTAGAAAGACAGCCCCGCAATTAAACATGTATCTGACCGTTACGGTCTCTGCGTCGCTTATTATTATCATTACAATACTTATATTGCCTACAGCTCGGACATCCTAACTTTTGGCCGTCCCGGTCAAACATAGAATTAAACGAATAATAGCTAATAAATTATTATCATACCTACAATAAATAAAAAGTCGTATTGTCATATAACGGAACGCCGTTACTAACGGTCTCGGGGGCCGAACGGCCGCACTCTATTTATTGAGACTCAGCGCCTATGGGCACAGTATAAGTAAGAACAGTAAGTACACTCTGTGTCGATACCTTTGATCTTTATGACAACCATCTGCCATATTGTTGATTGTGTAAGGGCGCTTTAATTTGAATAATAGAAACTGCTTGACAACTATTATTGTCCAAATATATGCGCCAAATGTTTTGACAATGCTTGAATAGATTTACCATTTATTTTATTAATTATATTTTATTTAATATCAAATATGATTAATATAATTATGATATCGTTTTATTAATATTATTAATACAAAATAAAATTATAAGAATAAATAGATAGATAGATACATTTATTCCGGGTCCAGCAGGTTTCCGGGGTGTTTTCAAGGAACACCATACCCTTTACAATCTCCTTTCTCTTATCCAAACATACAGCATTTCATATTTACATAATTATACTCCCGAGATTCTCCCTGAATCTCTATCAAACCCCTTCCTCATCCTCCACTTTAACCCTCCCTTTTTCTTCCCCGAACTTGGCCATTGTACAGCCTTACAAACTGTTTCCCTCTCCTTCCCTCGCACCCTACCCTTTCTCTCTCAACCCTATTCCTCCTTTCCTCCCCCTTACTTTCTCCCTGTCTCTTCCTCTCCTTTCTCTTCCGAGCTCTCTTCCCTTTTCCTCTCTTCTTTCCTCTCACACTCCTGCTCTCTCCGCCCTTTCTCTCTTCTCACGCCCCTTTCTTCCTACTTCCCTTCTCTTTCTTCTCTCCTCTGGATTCCCTCTGTCCTCTCCGTCTCTTAACAATTGACTCTGTGTCCATCCTCTCTTCCTCTCAGCCATCTTCCTCTTCTCTCTTCCTTCTTCTCGACTATGATATCCCTCTCCTTTCCCTCCTCTCTTCCTTCCAAACTAATAGCACCTTCTCCTCTTTCTGATCCATTTCTCGCCTCTCCTTCCCTCTATCCCTCAATCCTTTCTTTCTTTCTCTCAGACATACTCTTCTTCTATCCTCTTGCCTCTTTCCTTTTCCTTTTCTTCCTCCTCTGTCTCCCATCTCCTCTCTTCTTCTACCCATCTCCATCTCTTCCCATCCACGCTTAGTTCCCTGCATGTCGCCATCACTCTCCTGCCTCTCGCTCTTTCTCTTCTGCCTCCCCGATCCTCCATTTCGTCCTCCTCTTCTCCAACGTCAGGTCCTCGTCTACTCCCACACCCCAGTTTCCTCTAATTTCTCCTTCCCTAGCACCTCATCCCTGTCCTTTCTCTTCTCCATTTCTGTCAGCATCATCTACGTTCCGTCCTCCTTTCTTCTTTCCTCTATCTATTCCATCCTTAACTTCTTGCCTACTTCCCTCTCTACAATCCCTTTCACAATAAACCTCCTCTCCTTCTGATCCCCTCCTTCTATTCCTCTCCATAAAACGTTTCTCTTCCTCTTCTTCCTTCTTTCCTCTTTTTCCCTTCTCGCTCTCGCTCTTCTTTCCATTCCTTACGTTCTTTCTCCTTTCTTACTCTCTCCACTCTTCCCTCCATCCTCTTCCAGATATTCTCCCACTTTTCTTTCTTCTCTTTTTCTTCCTTTTTTTTCTCTTTCTCCTCCCTCTTCTTCCCCTTGCCATTCCGCCGCTCTTCTCTCCTTTTCTTCCTTTTTTGCCTTTTCTCTTCTCTCACACTCCACCTTTCCTTCCCTGTTTTCTCTCCTCACCTCTAGCTCTCCGCAAATCTTCCTTACCACCACTAACACTTCCCCCAAGCACTCCTTCAACTCTCTCATCTCATTCCTTATCCCCCTCAGCTCCTCCATCTCTCCCTGTCCCTTTTTCCTCATTTCCTCTCTCTTTCTTCTTCTTTCACGTAACACTTGCACTTCTAACCTCACTGTTCCTCTTTTCTCTCTCAACCTGACACCGTTTATGCTTTAGCCCTTCTTCTCACCCCTATTATGATCGATATCTCCACCATCTTTCTTCCGATATCGATCTATCGGATCCATCTCTCGGTTTTGCATCTCTTTCCACCGCTTATCGCCACCTGTCGTCCGCTGCCGTTACTCCACTCCCTTTTCCCTCCGCCATGCCGTCCTTCTGCTCCGCTCTTCCGTACCGACTTGCCTCTGCCGTCTTCTCCTTCCCCTTTTCACCTCTTGGCTCCATTCTCATTCTGACCATTTTTCCTTCTTTTCTCTTCTTCTGTCTCACTTCTCACCAAATTCATCCTATATTCCTCTACCAACTTCCTCCGTCTTCTCGCATCCACTCCTTTTCTCCTCGCTCCACCCTCCTCTCGTTCCTTCATTTCCCAATTCTTCCACGTCATCCTTCTCCATTCTCTCGTTCCAATTTTCTCGTCCTTATATTTCTTTTCCCTGCTTGACCTTTTCCTTCATTCCACTTTCACTCACAGCACTGTCCTTCCGCTCTCCCATCTGTCCTTACTTTTTATTTTCCACTTTCCCTATCCTTCTAAAAACCTCAAAAATAATCCGATTTCTTAACTCGCCCATTTTCTCCATCCGCCATCTTTATGTAATCCTATAAGAATAACATTATATATATTAATTAAATATTAAAAGCAAAAATATATAGTTGGACACATTTAAAGTAAAAAAGACATTTTATTTACATATAGAAATATAGAAATATATTGATATATAATCGATAAATTATACATGAATAAATTGATACATTTATAAGTATAAATATAAATACTTCGAGTAGTAATATCAATATCGATGCTATTATACTTTTTGGAAGATGTTAAAATTGATAAACATTGTTACGTCCACGGGATCGATATACAGGGTGTCCCCGAATTGGCGGATCAACTCTCGTGGGTAGATAGATCGTGTTAAACTGAAGAGAAAAATCTTATATCATTTTGCTAAATTCGCAATAATTAATGAGATATAAATTAATAAAGATCGGCCAATACGTGCCAGGATAAGCGCGCGGCACGAAGAAGCCTCCTACTTGTTACTTGATACTAGGCGCGCGGCGAGACAGTAGGCGGAGCGGTCTACAAAGGACATACAAAGGACGTACAAAGGGCGTACTTAAAGAGACACGTACAGTGCGTTCTGCGTTTACGGCTTGCCGCGCGCCTAGTATCAAATAACAACTGGGAGGTTTCTTCGTGCCGCACGCTTATACTGGCACGGATTGGCCGATCTTTATTAATTTATATCTTATTAATTATTGCGAATTTAGCAAAATGATATAAGATTTTTTTCTTCGGTTTAACACGCTCTATCTCTACCGACGAGAGTTGATCCGCCAATTCGGGGACACCCTGTATATCGATCCCGCGGACGTAACTGACACACGCGGACCGCACTCGTAAATAAAAATACACTTTTTAATTAATAAGAACAACTTTAATAGTGAACACCAACTCTAGAAACACAAATAACAGTATCACAAATATCGATGTAAGATGCGACCGTTCAGCTTGACAGCTGTCAGAGATCTCTCAAAATGTCTGCCGTTTGACAACCGAATCTCCCGATATCCCGAAGACGATCTTCTTTTGCCATAACGAGCGGCCGTGCAACGCGGCGCGAGAACGCTAAGCAGTGACGTAACAATATTAAGGTGAATATCTGAATATAATTTTTTGTAGATAGATAGATAAATAAATGTTTATTTAAATTGGGCCCCTTGGGGTTACAATTCTAAATTACAATCTCATCTTCGACCATTACTCTTATATCCTAAAACTTAACCTAAGTCTTAACCTAAAACTTAAAATTATCTTAAAAACTATCTTACAAAACCGCTTCTACCTCTCCTCCGGGACGCACCGTGGCCTCCCTCCTCCTGCCACCATGCCCCCCGAGGGTTTGCACACACACACATACACACACATCCTATCCAGGGCTTCCGCTTCCTTTTGCCTTCCATATCATACTCTCATGTTTCTACTCCCCTCTTCGCCCCATCATTCGAACTAACACTTTCACTCAAAACAACCTCTTTCACTCTCTTTCCTAAAACCTCTCCCTTCTCCTTCTTCTTCTCCCTTATGCCCTTCTCTTCTCTCCCTCTCTCCCCCTTTCCTCTTTATCTCTATCTCCCTCATCCACTCCTCCCCCTCTCCTTCTTTCGCCAGCACTCATCTTACATTTTCCTGCCAGCTTCCCTCTCTCTCCCTCCATGTCCGGCATTTCTCCCACACATGCTCCCATGTCTCCCTTGCCTCTCCACACAACTTGCATACCCTTTTCTTCTCTTCCTCCCAGTATCTACTTTCCCTTACCTCTCCCCCCAGCCTAAATCTCGCTATTCTTTTCCACCTGTTTTCCTCCCATCCTTTCTTCAAATATTCCGGTATCCCTATCCTTTTCACCTCCCCGTACCATCTGTTAAAACACGAGTTCTTTATCTTATCCCATCTCTTCCCCCTCTGTAATTTTCTTTCCCTCTCCTCTGCCCCCATACCAATCCTCCTTCTCTTCCTCTTTACTCTCTATCTCCTCTATCCTCAACCCTCTCACCTAAAAAATTCCTTCCTCTCTCTCTCCCATCCTGATCCCTCTCCTGCCCTCTTTCCCTCGACCATAATCTCTTCCAAACACCTTCTCGCTAGTTCGCTTCCTTTCCCTTCCCTTAGCCTCTTTTTGAAACCTCGTGCCCCCCTCCCCGCTGTCACCTTTAATTTTTTTCTATGTAACTCCTCTCTCACTAGATATCCCGGTGTTCTCCCATCCACTCCCAGCAGCCACTTCAAATATCTCTCCTTTGTTCTTTCCATTCCCTCCCTTTCCCCCAACTCCATATTTCATTACTGTCCACATCAGTCTGTCAAACAGCCATAACCTTCTTCCCCAGTCCCCACCAAACCTCCTCTTTCCTATCCCCCATACCTGTCCCATTACCGCCGCAGCCTTCCTAATCTTATCCCTCACCTGCGTCTCCTGCCCACCATTCCTTTGCAGCATGTATCCCAGATATTTGAATTCCTTTACCTCTTCTAGAACCCTCCCTTTCCATCTCTAGCTCATTTTGGTCATCCTATCCCTCCTTTTCTGAACCTCATTACCTTGGTTTTGGAGACGTTGACCTTCAACCTCTTTCCATCCATGTATTCTTCCAACCTTCTTATCATGCTTTTCATTCCACCTTCCTCCTCCGCCACCAAAACCATATCATCTGCATACGCCAGCGTGTACACCTTTCCTTCCCCCAACCTTACTCCTCCCCATTTCACCTTCCCCATCACCTCCTCTATATCAGCTATCAATATATGAAAAAGGATGGGATTCAGCGGGCATCCCTGCCTCACTCCCTTTGCTGTCTAGAAACTCTTCCCTAATTCCGTCCCTACCCTTACTCTCCCCTTCGTCTCTCTCAGTACTTCCTCTATCCTCCTGACCAGGCCTTCCCTCACCCCCCTCTCTCTCATCGCTTTGAGGAGTACCCCCCTGACCGAGTCAAAAGCCGCCTTCAGATCCACAAACAGTGCTACCATCCTCCCTTTCTTTTCCACCTGTCTCCCTATGAAATAATTCAAGACATAGACACTGTCCATCGTCCCCATCCCCTTTCTGAAGCCCATTTAGTTCGGTGGTATTAGACCCTTCCCCTTTACTTCTGCCCTCAATCCTCTAGTACCGCCATGTATATCTTGTATAAGATAGACATAAGAGTCCTCTCTTCTTGCTATCTCTTCTAAATTCCATTTCATTCTCCTCTCCTCCCGTGTCCAGTCCTCCGTGATCCTTTCCCTCCTGACCCTCAAATTCCTTTTCTTTATCATAACCTCTCTTCTTTGCTTTTCATTCTCTAATCTTGCTCATATCATCTCTCCCCTTTTCTCTCGTTCACCTGCCATTCTCTTTACCTCCCTCGCGTTCACTTCCACTCCTATCGATCTAATAATTTCCTCTACCGCTTCCCTTCACCTCTCCTCCTTCACCTCTACACCTCTAATTATGATGTTTCTCCTCCTGTTCTCCCTCTCCTTCATCTCAATTCTTCTTTCTATCTCTCTCACCTTTCTCTCCACTCCTCTTTCCCCTCTTCCTCTCTTCCCTTCACTTTTCCCTACCCTCTTTGCTTTTCTCGAGTTCCCTAATTTTCTCTTCAAGCCGCTTTATGCACTCCCTCATTTCCTCCCTCTCCACTCTCCATCTCTCCTCTCTTTCCCTAAACTCCCTCCTCATTATCTCTATCTCCTCTCTCAATAAGCTTCTCTGCTCCCTTATCCCCTCTTTGACCTCCTTCTTGATCTCCTCTTTTATCCCTCTTAGATCCTCCCTCATCATCTCCTCCATTTCTATTCTCCACCTCCCCATCTTCTCTAACCCTCCCTCCCTATTCTCCGTCGGTGATCTTGCCGTCTTCCTACTCTTACTGAAGATTCCCTCTCCCCCTTCCTCCCTCGGATCCTCTCTCTTTCTTTTTAGAAGCTCCTCTATGTTCCCACAGCTTCCCCTCCTTTCTCTGCCATCCGTCAACTTTCCGAACTTGCTGTTCGCCATTTTATTTTCTCGCGCCATTTATCTCTCCCAGTTCCTATTTCTCAGTCTCTTCTCTATATACTATACGCTCCTCGCCCAACTGTCACTCTTCTCGCCGTCGAGTTCTATCTTTGTCTTTCCTCTTGCCTAGCCCTCTTCATCCGCCTTTCCTCTTATTTTTTCCTCACTTCTGCTTAAACCCTCTCACCCTCTTGCACACTCACTCAACTAACTCACTCTCTAACACACTTCACACACAGCTTAATCGGCAGCTCACTCTCACCACGTGTCACTATCTTACGCACCGGAAGCGGAAGCCTCTATAATTTTTTGTATTTCTGCCATAATTTATGGCAGTAGAAGTTATCTATAAAAATTAAATATAATTTTATTAATAAATGGGAAACCAACAATAATTAAGAATATATTAGATTTCTTATACCTTATATATTATCATACACAGTTGCATGATGCAGTTAACGTGCAGATTATAGTAATTAATTTATTATGCAATTTACATGCATATCAATAATTAAGTATACATATAGTTCATATCACACGCTTAAACATGATTAAACAAGCTTTTGTTAAAAGGAAATTAAATATTGGTTAAAATATAATGAAATATACGAGAATATATATAATTCTTCAAAAATTATACATTATAAAATTTATTACAAGTATGTAATTAGATAATAACATAAATATTAATTGTTAAATTATCAGACAATTATATTATGCGCAAATTTTAAACTATGTATATTATGAAACATAATATTATACATATATACATATGTATAACTATTATCATATAAATATTATGAATATTAATAAATATGAAGATTAATATTAATAAACTTTTATTTATTATGTAGAATTGTTATTTTTTATTATGTTTTCTTTGTTCTTTGAAATCTCGATTATAAAATATACGGATTCTAATATAAAGTTTAATTAAATAAATTTTCGGAAAATTATTACATGGACGAGAAAATTCTATTTTTGAAAGAATAGATGTCAAATTTTGCATTATATTAAATTGTTTAATAATAAAGAAATTTTCAAAAAATTTTGTATGTATTTTTTAAATATATTGTAGAAATAGAGAACTTGGAATAAGCAAACAGTCAAATGTAAATAGATAGATAGGTATATTTATTGATTCCCCTTGGGGTTTTCAACTCGATACAAAATTTCCTTAACCTAACTTACCGCTAAACGTATCTTAACTTAACCTAACTTGTTTTTTGAAGGGCTTGCGATCGTGGGCGACCCTTCTATGTCCCCCCCCAATCGCATACCCTCCCTACACACACACACCACCCTCTTTCCGCCGGACTTCTGCTTCCTCTTGCCTTAAAAACTTTATTTTCCTTTCTCTTTCCCTTCCCCTCGATTCCATTCTCTCCTTTCATCCTACCATTCACTCTCATTCTCTCCCCCTCATTCATTCTCTCTCCTATCACTTTCCTCCCTCCCATCCCTCTCTCTCTCCACCTTCCTTATCCATTCCTCTCTCTCCCTCTCCTCTCCCAGAACCCATCTCACATTATCCTGCCAGCTCCCTTCTCCTCTCTTTCACTTCCTACAACCCTCCCATATATGCTCCCACGTCTCCTCCTGCCCTCTACATAGTCTACATTGTCTTTTCCCCTGCTCTTCGCAGTACCTACTCTCCTTCATCTCCCCCCAATCTAAATCTAGCCACCCTTTCCTATCTGTTCTCTCCCCATTCCTTCTTTAAATATTCCGGTATCCCTTAACTTTTTTATACCATCTATTAAATCTAGCCTCCTCTATCCTTCCCCTTCTTTCTTTCCTCTGCCTCTCTTTGTCGCTATCTTCTATTCCCTTATACCAGTCCTCCCCCGTCTTTTCCTTTTTCTCCATCTCCTTCATTCTTATCCCTCTATTTTTAAAAAACCCTTCGCTTTCCTCCTCCCACTTCGACCCAACCTCCCCTACTTTGCTCCTATCTCTTATCTCTTCTAGACACCTTGCTAACTCAACCCCCCTTCCTTCCCTTAACCTTTTCTCGTAGTCCCATGCTCTTCTTCTCGCTTTCACTCTTATTTTCTCCCTCTGTAGTTCTTTCTTTATCATGTATCCTGGTGTCCTGCTATCCACTCCCAGTACCCACCTTAAGTGTCTCTACTCTAGTTTCTCCATCCCCTCCCTCTCTCTCCATCTCCATATCTCTACCCCATACCCCAATACCGTCCATACCAGCCTGTCAAAGAGCCATATCCTCCTTCCTCAGTCCCTTCCAAATCTTATCTTTCCTATCCCCCATACCTGTCCCATTATTGAAGCTGCCGTCCTAACCCTTTCCCTCACCTGTGTCTCCTGTCCCCCATTTCTCTGTAGCGTATATCCTAAATATCTATATTTCTTTACCTCTTCCACTTCCTTCCCTTTCCATCTCCAGCTCCTCTTTGACATCCTTCCCCCCCTCTCTCTCCTGAACCTCATAATCTTCGTCTTCCTTATATTCACTTCAAGCCCCTTTCTATCCATATACCTCTAGCCTATCCATCATACTTCTCATTCCTTTCTCATCTTCCGTCACCAGCACTAAGTCATCCGCATACGCCAGCGTGTATATTCTCTCTCCCCCTAACACAATCCCTCCCCACTTTACTTTTCCCATTTCCTCCTCCAGATCTGCAATCAATATATTGAATAACATCGGGCTTAGCGGGCATCCTTGCTTCATTCCCCTCCCCGTCCAAAAACTCTCCCCCATTCGCTGCTCTATCCTTACCCTACTTTTTGTCTCTCCCAGTCTCCTCTATCCTCCTTATCAGTCCTTCTCTCACTCCCCGCCCTCTCATCATTTCCATTACTATCCCTCTATTTACTGAATCAAACGCTGCCGTCAAGTCCATGCATAATGCCACCATCCCTCTTCTCCCCTCCAATTGCCTCCCTATCAGATAATTCAATACATATATTTTATCCATCGTCCCCATCCTCTTCCTAAATCCCGTCTGATTCGGCGGTACAATTCCTTTCCCCTCCACTTCTTCTCTCAGTTTTTCCGCCAGTATTGCCGCATACACAAGATGTATTATATAATGTTGGCATCAGTGTCACCCCCCTGTAGTCTCCCACTCCCTCCCCCTTTTTTACTATTGGTATTATCATCCCCTCCTTCCATCCCTCAGGCCACCCATCCCCTCCCCATACCCTATTACAAAACTCCTATGTCCACCTCTCTAACCTCCTTCCTCCGTACTTCCACACTTTCCCTGGTATCCCATCTATTCCCGTTGCTTTCTCATTCTTTATTCTCCCTATCACTTCTCTAAATTCTTCTAAGTCTATCTCTTCCTCCTCCTCTCCCTATACCCCCTTACCACCCTTTCCTCAACTTCCCCCAGCAACCTCATAAAGTGTTCCCTCCACTCATCCATCTCGATATCTTCAATTACTCTCTTTCTACCTCTTTTCCTCTCTTTATTTACTAATTTCCATACTTCCCCCTCCTTAATTTCCCTTGCCCTTTTCTGCCATTTTTCATTATCTTCTTTCTTTTTCCTTTCACACAACTCCTTATACTCCCCCTTCTTTCTCTTATACCTCTCCCCCTCCCCTCCTTCCTTTCGCCAAATCCTTAACTCTTTCCTTACTGCTCTCTTCCTCTCTCTACACTCCACATCCCACCAACCTTCTTTCCCCCTATCTCTTCTTCCCCTTCCCTCCTCCATCACCTTTATTGCCTCCTTTATCTTTTTTTCGATTTCTTCCCATCCTTCATTCTTCTTGCTTCTTCGTTCTATCTCTCCCAGCTTTTCTCTGAACTTCTTTTTTCCTCCTCATCCCATACACTTCTCCAGAACCTCTCTCTCCTTTTTCTCTCCTCCCTACCTCTTCCTTCTCCTCTTATCCCATACTTCTATCGGGTGATGGTCTGAATCTCTCTTATCCCCCACCCTTACATTCCTTATCTTTTCCTCCACCTCCCCATCTCCTATTACATAATCAATCACTCTTCCCTCCTGTGAACGTGAACTCTCCTTCCTCATCTCCTGTAGTCCTCCCATTAAGGATTCCCAGCCCTCATTCCTTTAAAAATTCTATTCAGATATCTACCCTCCCTATTCTTCTTTTTATCTTTTGATCGCCTTCCCTTCTCCTCCTCCTCTTCCTCATCTGCTCTTCCTCCCTCTCCGCCGTCCTCGCATTGAAATTCCCCCCTATTAACGTTTTCGTTCCCTCTTCCTCCACTCTTACCCATCTCTCTAATTCCCTTGTCATCCTCCCTAATCTCTCCCTCACGTATACTCCTATCACCCTCCATTTTTCTTCCCTCCATTTCACCCTCCCCACCTTTATACATTTCACTCCCCCTTCTATCTCACTTCCTTTTTCTATCCACTCTCTCCTTATACCCATCAACATATCTCCTCTCTCTCTTTCCCTCCCTCTTTGCCAATTGTACCCCCCATTTTAGCTCATTTGGTAACCTCTTTTTCATTCTCTTCCAACCCTTCTCATTTAACCACGTCTCCGATAACATCACCACATTTCACTCTCTTAACCCTTTCCAGAATTCTTCATCTTTTTTCTTCAAACCTGCCACATTCCAAAAAACCACTTTCCATCCTCTCTCTTCCCCTTCTCCCCCTTTCTCTTCCTCTCTTCCTTTCTTTTCAGCCTTGTTCCTCTCCTCACTTACCCTACTCCCTAGTTTCCCCCTTGTTCTTCCCCTCTTCTCCACCCTTCCTCATCTATCAACCCTTCCTCTTCCTCATCTCATTTCCACCACTTATCCTCTATCATCGTCCTCCCGTACCCCATCCTTATCCTTCTTTCTGCCTTCTCCTTTCTTGCAATCTTTTCCATTTTCCATCTCATCCTCCTTTCCTGTCATGTCCAGTCTTCCAAAATTCTTTCTTTTCTCCCCCTCAGCCCACTCTTTTTCTTCCATATCTCCCTTCTCTGTTCCTCATCTTCCAGTCTCACTAACACCATTTCCCTATCTTTTCCCTGTCACCTCCTAGTTTTTTTACCTCCTTTACCTTCACCTCCGCCCTTATGTCCCTTAAGATCTCCTCCATCATCTCCTTTCTTTTCCCTTTCTTAATCTTCGCTCCTCTTATTATATTTTTCCTTCTCTCTTCTTTATCTTTCATCTCCATCTTCCTTTCTATCTCCTTCACCCTTCTTACCATCTCCCCTCTTTCCCCTTTTTCCTTCCCCCCGTCCCCTTCTTCCCCTTTTCTAACTCTATTACCCTCTTCTCTAACCCCTTAATATAAACAACGGGTTAATTAAAAACGACCTGACTAGCCAAAATTATTCAATTTATTTACACGACGTTTCGACCATATGGTTGTGGTCCTTTTCAAGTGTAACTATAAAGAAAATAAATACATAACCCTTAATATAATTTTTTAATTCTTCCTTCTCCTCCTTTCACCTCTCTTCTATCCCTCTTAACTCTTTTCTCCACCCCTTCATTCCCTTTCTCATCATCCCCTCCATTTCTTCCTTTCACCTCCTCATCATCTCCTCTAACCCTCTCTCTTCTTTCCTGTCCGGAGATCTAGCCGTTTTTCTACTTTTAACAAATATCTGCTCCTCATTTCTCTCCCACTCCTCTCTTTTCCTCTTTATCCAATCCTCCATATTCCCCTTGCTCCCTCTTCTCTCCTTTCCAAGCTTCCCGATTCTTCCTATACCTTCCGCCATTGATGCTTTCTTTTTTTCGCGCCTTTCTATTTTCTCCTAACGCCCCCTACGTTCACGCCTTATCCCCTTATTATCCGTCTTATCCCTCTGTCTACTCCTTTCTCTATGCCTGAGCTCTCTATGCCTCCTTCCTCTTGCCCACTTACCCTTCTTCACTATTCTA
Source organism: Anoplolepis gracilipes (assembly GCF_047496725.1). Taxonomy (NCBI): domain Eukaryota; kingdom Metazoa; phylum Arthropoda; class Insecta; order Hymenoptera; family Formicidae; genus Anoplolepis; species Anoplolepis gracilipes. The sequence goes on from NW_027328678.1 coordinate 83,176, forward strand.
TTCTCTATACCTAATTGTCACTATTTTCCTTGCCTGTTGATCCTCTCTTCCTCCCTATATCTCGCTCCCTCTGCTCTCTTCACATTCACCCGTCACTCTCACTCTTCGTCTTTCACCCTCACACACTCTCAGCCCTCCTCTCTTACTATAACCTTTGTACACTTCACTTGAAGAAATCTCTCACTCGCCACGTATCACCATTGAACGCACCGGAAGCGGAAGTCCCAAACGGCCAAATGTATTTTCTATTTTATCATATACTCTAAAATAGCTATATAATTTTAAAGTATTTAGATTACTACTTTTTTTCTAAAAGTAGTAATTGGCATGTTTCACATGTATGCTTTATAAAACAGCGTTTTAATAAGTATCCACAAATATACGTAAATGCATTTTCTTCCGTTATTGGCATAGAGCGATATTCATAGTTATCTATTTCTAGATTAACAGAAGAAGCATTGTTATCAATAGCTGTCTGAATTTCCAACATATCTGTTTCATCAAAGTTTGTACATTTAAGTAATATTTCATCTTTATCAATGTCACAGTTTCCTGTATTAACCTGACAATAATTTATACAAAATAATTTTTTAGTAATAATTAATATTGCCAGTGATGAAATGATTCGGAAGGTTTGATATTTAAGCGACCAAACTGGCAGAAATAAGCTAAATTCATTTATTCAAAGTTAGAACAAGCTTTTTATGATGACAACGTTTCGATCTTTGGTTTAGGTTCTTTTCAAGTCTAAAACGTAAAAATCAACAATTTGCATAAGAATTGACATAATACAGTATTAAATAACTTTAATAATTATTAAGTTATGTTTGTTAACATTTATCTTACTCTAACAACAGAGCTCGCAAATGAAACGTATCTTTCAAGACATTAAAAAATTAAAGCGTTGTAAGTTAAACGTCACACGTACACGTCAAAAAGTAGACTAAGCATATCTTCGAAAACAGTGACAAACAAAACGCGCCTGAGATCAAAGTTCTTTAAAAATAACTGAGAATGTTATTATATAAATCGGGTTTAAATTTTTAATGTCTTTTTTTTAAATTAATTGTTATCATAAAACTTAATAAAAAACATTTCTGCAATTTCTCTTTTTTTAATATGCTTTTCACAATGCAATATTGTCGGTGTTGACCAGTTAAAATTATGCATGAAATCTGTCCTATGTTTGCTAATGACCGAATGATTGCTAGCGTGCATTTTTATGTTATTTCTGTGTTCTTTTATCCGTGTGTTTAAATGTTTTTTAGTTTGTCCGATGTACGTTGCGTCACAGTCATTGCAGTCAATTTTGTAAACAATCTCAGTCCTATCAAGTAAATTCTGTCTATCTTGTAGCGCGCGAAGTTGGTTGAGCGGGTATAACACGGCGGTGTGAAATAAAATAAGGCGGCATTACATAGATATAAAAAAAAGAAAATAATAAATGGACGTTATACAATTTAAAAAATATAAAAGATTCTTATAAAATTTGAGTTGTGTTTATTTGCTACAAATTCAGAAGTGGGATATAAGAATCTAGTACTGCTATGTGCGTACGAGACGAATACTGCTGTGTGCATATTAGCATTGCTGTGTGCGTGCAAAAGGAAGAATTTATTGAAACAAGTATTGCTGTATGCATACAAGGAAAATCTATTGTACTAGTTGTGACAAAATGGATGCAAATGCGCTTAGTGTGATACAATTAAAAGATATTTTACGACAACATCAATTGTCTACGTCAAGATGTAAGGCTGAACTGATTGCAAGGATACATTAGGCAGATCCTTCTGGGGCCTGGATTGGGGACTGAAGTAATTCAACAGCAAATATTTGAAGATAACTCTGAGGATGGCGATCAAGAGGAGACTGTACGAGCAAGAGAGATCATTCCGGAAGGTGATAATTTTTTTCAACGAGAAATTGAATTATTATCAAGAGAACGTGAAATAATGCAAAGAGAGATCGAACTATTACGTCGGGAAAATGATTTATTACGAGCGTCACTAAGAAATAGCCCAAGAAATAGTTTGTCTACAGTTTCCCGAACTACATTGAATATCAAGAATGTCAGCAATCTTCTCAGTGAATACAATGGTTCAGGCGATGATTTTGAACGTTGGAGAGCTCAAATTAATTTACTGAGAGGTACATATGAGCTTGATGAAAATGCTGCAAAAATATTGGTTGGGTCGAAATTGCATGGGAAAGCAGCCGATTGGTATTTTTCTCTAGTTGAACATTTGTCGATGAAGGTGGATAGACTTTTGGAGAAAATAAACACGATGTTTAACCAACTTTTAAACAGATTAGAAAGAAAATCGAATGTGGGAAAAAAATGAATTATTTAGCGACTACTGCCACGATAAAATGATTAAAGGAAATAAAGTTCCAATTGCAGAAGAAGAAATAGTTGATTATATAATCGAAGGAATACCATCGAAGACATTAAAAAATCAAGCGAAGATGCAATCTTTCAAAAGCATTTCAGCGAATTAATTTAAAAGATATCTTTCAAACTCATCGTAAAAATTCTAAGAACTTCAAGTCTAATACTGCTTCGAAAACAGTCTCAAAAGACAGTCCAAAATTAAATGCTAGAGGCATTATAAAATGTTATCAGTGTGGAGGCAGGCCATTACGCGAAAGACTGTTCTGCAAGAAATAAGAAAATCAAGGAATCGAGTTAAAAAAAAATTTAATTCGACTAATCGAAAGGTCGACGGACAAGTAGGACTAATTAAAGAAGATAAACAATCGGTGTCAGAGGAAAGCAAATCCGACAATTACGAACATTCCGAAGAGAACGACGAGGATGACGAATTCATTTCGTGAATGTGCACGGAGAGCATCGAGATGAATTTCAGAGAGTGACTGATTTACAGGTTCAAGGAGGCATATCATTTTCATGTATCGCTCAGATCGACACAGGATGTCCAATTACTCTGATTCAGGAAAGTTTAATAAATAATAAAAATTTGCAAATTCCAGGACCGAAATGGAGTAGATATCATGGTATTAACAATTCTAAACTAAAGGTAAAAGGAATAATTAAAGCTGATATAACGATGGATAGATATAATAAAACTATTGGTGTAGTGTCGGATAACACGATGTCTGTTACATTATTAATAGGTAGAAATGCATTAAAATCTTTTAATTATCGTTTGACTAATAATCCAGATTTTGATAAAGCAGTAAGCGAAATATTACTTATTTGGAATGAATCAGAGTACAATAATATCAATGTAAGTTGTGATATTTCGGCAAGTACTCGTAAATTATTTGAAAATATCTTTCGCGACTATTATGTAAAACCTGTTAGACCAGAAATTCCTGATGTTAAAATAGAAGCAACTTTAATTTTGAAAGATGATAAACCGGTGCAATTTGGCACTCAAAGATTAGGTTTTTCAGAAAAAGAAAAAGTTCAGTAAATTTTAGATGATTTATTGCATTTATTATATAGAAATATAATAAGAAAAAGTATTTCAGAGTATGCTTCCCCAATTACGTTAACTCGGAAAAAATCAGGAGATATTAGGATGTGCGTAAATTATCGCGCGCTAAATAAGATTCTGGTACGCGACAATTATCCATTACCCTTGATTGATGACCAGTTGGATGCATTACGGGGCAAACGATTTTATAGTTCAATGGACCTTAAAGACGGTTTTTACCATATTGCAATGGCGTCAGAATCGATAAGGTATACATCATTTGTAACTCCATTAAGTCAGTTCGAGTATTTACGAATGCCTTTCGGCCTTAAGATTGGACCACAATTGTTTCAACGGTTTGTAAATGAAGTCATGTCATAATTAATAAAAGATATGGCAATGTTGTAATTTATATAGATGATATTTTAGTTGACTGAGACATTGGAATTACATCTTGAGATTTAAAAAAAAGTTTTTACAGTTTTAATTAATAATAAACTCGAACTGAAACTGGAGAAGTGTGCTTTTTTATACTCGGAGGTGAAATATTTAGATTATAAGGTATCGAAAGAGGGAAAACAACTTACAGATAGGGGTGTTATAGCAGTACAGAATTTCCCTGAACCCAAGACAATTAAAGAAGTCCATTCTTTTGTTGGATTAGCTTCATATTTTCGAAGATTAATTAAAGATTTTTTTATTATTGCGCGACCATTATATCACCTTCTAAAAAAGAATATTACGTTTAAAATTGAAGAATGTGAACAAAACGCATTTGTAATGTTAAAAAATAAATTAGTAGAAGCGCCAATTTTAGCTGTATATAATCCAAAAGCTAATACGGAATTACACTGTGATGTATTCATGGGTTCGGAGCAATTCTGATGCAAAAGCAGAATGACAATAAAATGAATCCCGTATTTTATTTTAGTCGAAGAACTACTGAAGCTGAAACACGATATTGTTACATCAAGCGGGGTCGCGGCTCCAGAGAGTGCTCGGACCTTTCACCTGATCAGTCGCTTATTTCAGAAGCTAAACTTCTGGGGATTCCCCGCGACTAAGGCTATCCGAACGATGAATGTTTCACCTCTTGAAGGCGATGTATTAGGAGGTGTGATGGTGCGATGCGTTGTGTTTTTTTTTATTGTCGGCGGTGGTGTTACCAGATGCCGTATATGTAGTGATACGGCAGTGGCGAAAACGGCGATTAACGATTAAGAGAAGTCTTGCAATGTGAATCTCTCAAGAATAGTTTCACTAACGAATACTTTAATCGGGTCCGCTAACGAATAGTAGGAGATATTTCTATTTCTAAACCTCTGAGGAAGTCGGCGTAGGCGTTGACACACAGTTTGCAGTCGAATGGGAAAAACTCCGCTAGGTTACGGAGACAGGCCATGCAATATACACCAGTATAGCGCGTGCTGTCGATGGCGAGGTGTACGTTAAAGTATGCGTAAGAGTCCCTCTCGATATTATTTGAATTCACGAAGCAAGACGCGCAATACGGAGTAAGTTCTGATTTATGAGCAAATCCTGAGATGTAGGTGCAATGAACGTTCTCTAATCGGTGCGTTTCGACGGCTGGAGGGGAGGGGTGGCCCTCCTGAGCGGGGCGCAGTCGTCCGTAACACATGTAGATGTGTTGTTAATAGGTTATAGTTAGTTATTATTATTATTCGTATAAAACGTTATTGTTAGTCGCAGTCGAGGACAGGGAAAGGGGTAGCTAGGACTACGAATAATCAAATAATGAAAAGTAGGTTTCTCGTATTTATTTATCAGGTTTAAATGCTGGTTGTTTACAATTTGTCGGATAGAACAAGCGCGCGTTATATATTATTTGAAACGAATATTATTTTGAAGCCAAATATTCTTTTCGGGAAGACCTGGTCGAGATCGAGACTGGTCAACGCAAAACACAGCAAAAAAAAAAGGTCAATCGTAAAACGAACTCAGCAACGCGAAGGAAAAATACTATTTTGAAAGGGTTCGGTCAGGAGTGAGCTGGCCCAAGTGAAACGCAGAAAGCAAAAAAAAGGGTCGGTCGTAAAAGGTATCTCTCGTCGGCACGAGAAAATGTGCACGTTTCCAAGTTTTCGTGTTTTACGTAGTTCTATTACAGGATATTGTTACGTTTCGTTCCGTGTAATATTAATCTAATATTATTGGCTGTTCCGCGGAACCCCAATGCTCGGGGGTGGAATACATAGTTCAAGTATAAAATCTCGTCGCGTATCTGGAGATAACGCGTCCTCCTTGGGTCTCCCGGCACGTAATTCGGAGGCGGCAGAGGGGGGAACAGTCGCTGCGTGTCTAACAGTGTTAGCTTGCACGGCCACCGAAAATATCCTATGGATTTTATGCGGATGTCTTTCCTCAGAGGTTTGGCCTCCTTCGCTCGAAAGGCGGTGTTGAAGTACGCCTCGTACTCTGAGTCGAAATAGAGGCGTTCTGTCCCGAGGAACTCGCTATCCGCTTCAAACGCCGCGCGTGATATTTGTGTCCGCCTCTTCTTATTTTTGGCATCTACGAAAAAGATCGAATTAATTTCGCGTACTTATTGGGTTCGACCATTGGTTTTGAGATAGGGAGGGGGCATGTGCAGAATCTTAGCACGATGCTATCGGGAGTAGGTGTAAACTTTGGTCTTAGAATAGAAGTGTTGTATGTGCAGAATATTAGCACGATGTTAGCAGGATAGGAATAGTAATGAGCGTGCAATCGTCCGTACCGCTGTGTTGTTGGTCTTTGTTAATGGTCGAAACCAGGTTTTATCGGGGAATCGGAGTAGCACTTAATATGACGCCGAACGTAGATGCGAACTGGCTTTAGGTACGTTTCAGTTATTAGTACATAATGAAATTTCATAAATATATGTATATTTTTAGCTACACTTACATTGAATGGTTTACAGAGGTAACGCGTGAATAAAATCTGAGAGCTATCGGCGCGGAGAGTTGGTGTTGAGTGTACAGATGCAGTATAATGAAATAATAGTATGGAGTACGCTCGTGTGAGGTAGAATAGTGTTGAGGTGGAACTGTGTGAAATAGGATCGCGTACTGAAATAGAAACGAATATGGATATGGAAAAATGTGTTGGAGTGGAATAGTATTTGGAAATGGAATCGCAAGAATGAGGAGCACTTCTAGAGAAAGAAGTGCATCGCTCAAAGTCTTGAGTTAATGTGTCGAATTTCGAGACTGTTCCGTTCTTTAGTTTGTGCGGGTCAAGGTTGAAGAGTGGGGTGGATGCGTAGAAAGGGTTATCTAAGGGTTCGGAATAGCGGGCGAGTCTCATGGTGGGAAGGCGGCTATTTACGATTAGCGTTTTTGAACTATCGGCTAGAGTCGGTAACAAATATAATAAATAACTTATATAATGAGTAACTTATCGGCTAAGATGTAGTCGGTAACTTATTACTTAGACTTAGATTATAGGTTTGGTGTTTTCTTAAAGCTAATGAAAAAATTTTTGGTGCTGGGACGTAACAATATGATAGTTTTGAGTTGGAAACTTTAGTTATTGTGCATGTTTACGTAGATTTCGCATTTATTTACAAGACATACCTTTTGTAATTATTTCTTTTGTAGTTATAGCTTTATTAATACGAAGCTTTGTTTTAAAGTGACTAGGCCAAATACATGTAAACGTATCTGTTGTACCATGTAGCAGGTATTAGCTGCAGACCATCATTAAATTCCGCAATGATATATTTTTCGTTATCCATTTCTGTGTTGCGCAAAATAAACGAAGATCATGTAGAAATTATGTATACATATTTTATTATAAAAATATGTATATTATGTTACGCACAAAATTATATTTCATGACATGGTGATTTATATAAATCTTTTACATATTTCAATTTTGTACCAATAACACAAATTTCTTTATTTTTTGTGTAACATTTATAATCAGAATATATTTACCGTTTTATAATAAGCAGCAATTATTAGAAAAATTTTTACAATTAATAGTAAATTTTTCATTTAATATTTTGAGATACTACAATTCAACATCAACGTTATCAAGTATTGGACCGTTCTTGTGTAAATTTGTACATGAATATATCTTATTATTATTATTATTATTATATTCTACAAATAAGAAATTACAATTTTCAATTTCATTATACCTTTTAATCAACTGTTGCAATGGCTTTTCATTTTTCCGTAACTGTCTTTTTATAAATGTCATAAAATTTTCGAAATTGAACGCACTAAAATTATCGAGTGGACCATACAGTCTTACATCAGAACATATACGTAAAAGATTATGCACATTATGCGATATGTACTGTTTATCGTATAATATTTCAATCGACTCACAAAATAATGAAGCAAAGCTTCAGCAAAATTTTTAATTCTTCTTGACATAAATTTCGACGTGTAAGAATTGTTACAGCTACATGTAATGTGAGAAAATGAGTATATATTTTTTCTTGTAATATATTTCTTAATACAACAGGATTGATTATAATAGAAAATTTCTAAATTCTGCTGCTTTCCACTGCTTAACGTCTCTTATTGATCTAGGTCTTCTAACAAAATCAACCGGTGTAGTATTTCTAAGTAAAATCTGTAAATGTGATATTTTATTAATAACTCTTGCATTTAAACATATAGAAGTTGGACCTTTCGTCCACAGTAGTATCATTTTATCATAACTCCTAAACAGATCAAATGCATATAATCTAACGGAGTGTTAGTTATAAGTAAAAAATTGAGAACATTATGTAGAATAGAAACACTAATTTGAAAATCTTTATAGGTATTAATCGCAAATAACTCATCTGTTCTTAAAGTATTGTTTTCTTTTTACATGGAAAGCAGAGTCTATTATTTATATATTTGCCCTTGATTAAACCACTGTTAAACCCGGTATGACTTTTTATAGATAATGTAAAAGATTTGACAGGTGCATCGCTTTATTAAAGCAAATAATGAGACTTTAATAATGTCTTCGTTATAAATATAACCATTAATAATTAAGTCGTTAACTTAAAGGTGCAAAAAAAGAAAAAAAACATTAGCATTATTAAGTTTCTGATATCCAAAGTATGCACCAACAAGATACTGTCACATTTACAGTTAATGTGTGATGCCGTTCCCACGAATGGGAAAGGCCCGTGCTACCTCGCCCTTTAAGGCATACGCCACATTTTTACATCCACTGTCTATCGGAACCGCCCCGAGACGGGCGATGGAAAAATCCAGTAGCGCCTGCTGGTTCGTGTGTGACTGTCACATTTACAGTTAATGTGTGAGCCGTTCCCACGAGTGGGAAAGGCCCGTGCTACCTCGCCCTTTCAGGCATACGCCACATTTTTACATCCACTGTCTATCGGAACCGCCCCGAGACGGGCGATGGAAAAATCCAGTAGCGCCTGCTGGTTCGTGTGTGCAGGATGGACAGTTTGGCCACGACGAATAAGCCCATCCTTCCTTCCTTAGGGTGATATAAACTCCGCCGGCTGGCATTCGCCACTATCCGACTCCTTCACCCCGCTATCTTATCCGTCGTGCCCACGGGGACCACGGGGAGGCCTGTCCATTTGCATCCCGACCTGGATGAACGCTTCTGACCCTGTCGGGCGAAGGGAATAGTGGGATAGGTGGGCGTAATAAGGTAAATGGAGTCCTACCTAATTTTATCTAACGCGACGCGAACGCTGCTCGAGAGCGTGGTTGTCCCGAGAAGATTACGGGCTCACACCCCCATACCCGAAGGCTCCGACCTCTTCGGTTGAACAACGCGCCTACCTAATATTTAATCTACGTTTCGTATCCCTTCAGCCAGAGGGATTCTCGGCAAAAATCGGTGAATACGGAAAGGGCCTCTGGGTTTGACACGAAGAAGCGTGCCACATCCGGCCACTGCCATTCACCTTCCGGTACGACGCTTCGCAGTATCTCTCTCTGCGCGTCAAAGAGGGGACATTCCAGCAAGAAGTGCTGGACTGAATCGATTCCACCTCCGCAAATGCACACGTCACTTTCCACGAGACCTAACGACGCGAGTCTTTCTCTAAAATCCCCGTGTCCAGTGAGGACCTGTGTGCTCCAATGATTTATATCTAACGAACGCGCAGCTAGCCTATCTCGCACGTCCCTAAAGAAGGCGAACGCGGTACGACCCTTACTTGAAGAGTTCCATCGGGTCTGCCACATATTTATCGCTTCGTTTTTTATTCCTACGATCGCGGTTTTTCTTTCGGTTCCGGCGGGGATCTCAATATTACCGATCTTGGCGTCTTTTCCCGATCTAACGTTATAACGCGCGGCACCTTCGCGAAGAACTATGTCTACAGGAGTCGCTCCTCCGACGACGCAAAGCGACTCCCACGAGGCCGTGCGGTATGCGCCAGTCATTGAAATTAGGACTCGACGCTGCAAGGCTCTCAGAATTCTAATATCTCTCTCCGTACACAGGTCGGCCTACCCCGCAGTGGCATAAGCCACTGTCGGTGCGAACACGCCCCGGTAGATTGTGGAGAGTGTCCTAAAACGCAGGCCCCAATGGGCTCTCGCTACTCTACCTAACTTCTCGAACAGCGGACCGACTTTGCTGTTTAAATATTCGCAGTGCGATCTGACCTTTAAATTTCTATCCAAATAGACGCCAAGATACCTAACCGTTCGCTTAAATCCTATTTTCGATTCACCGATTTTAATAATTGGCGGTCTGTTATCGAAGTCGACGGTTTTCTTGCTTGTTTTTCGCTTCCTATCCGGTCGTGCTCCTCCCCGTCTACCTATCGGGTTTCTCGCGATCGCGTCGGATTTCAGAATGATGGCTTCAGTTTTACGCTCGGAAATCTGAAGTTTCGCGGACCTACACCATTCTGTTATTATGTTGACTACACGTTGGCCTTCTGTTTCCAGTTCTCTTCGCGAGTTTCCGTTTATGACGACCACGAGGTCGTCCGCGTACGCGGCGAATCTTTCTGGAATCACGTCTTCCAGTAATCTCAATAGGCCATCAAACATGAGGTTCCAGCAGGCCGGGCCCAGAACGGAACCCTGAGGGCACCCCCTCTCGGCCCGCTTGGACACCTCCGCGGAGCTAAGAGAGATTTTTACATTTCGATCGCTGAAGTAACTCCGGAGTACTTCGAAAATATTACGCGGACAATCTCGTTTCTTAAGGCTATCTAACACAAGGGGCCACCAGACATTGTCAAAAGCCCCGGAAATGTCGAAGAGAAGCGCAATGGCGTACCTCCTTTCGGAGGCAGAGACCATCCGTCGCAACTCCACGACAGCCTCCTCCGTCGACCTTCCGGGCATGAACCCGAATTGTCGATCGGAGACCTTCCCCGGTGCCAGTGACGTGTCTAGCAGACGAGCTTTTATAAGCTTCTCGAAAAGTTTTCCTACTACGGAGAGGAGACAAATGGGTCTGTAGGATTTCGGGTCTCTCTCGTCCTTGTCTTCGCCTTTCAGCAGGATTCGGAGTGAACCCTCCTTCCAGACAGAAGGAAAGACGCCCCACTGGAGACACCCGTTGAAAAGCCTAACTAACTGACCGGGGATTATTTTACAGGCCGCCTTGAGTACGGCGACCTCGACTAGATCTAAACCCGGAGCTTTATTGTTCTTAAAAGTCTTCACCGCGCGAGCCATTTCCGCCTCCGTGAAGAAAGAGGCGTCGGCTGTATCGGGAGCGACCCTGCATTCGTTTCTAATTTCACGCTGTTCGAGCGTGTCTTCTATCTCCCGGTCATCTGGGATGTGCACATCCAGGAGGTAACTAGCGGTCTCCCCTAGTGACTTTGTGGAATATTCGCCACACCGGAGTGTGCTTAGCACCCCCTCAACCTGGAGTTTGCTCGCCTGTTGCTTGTAAACGAAGCCCCAGGGCTCTCGGTTGCCGTGCGATGTGACGAACTTCCGCCAGCTTGCGAGTTTCGCCCGCCTCACCCCCCTACAGTACTGCCTTTGTGAAGAACGATACTCCAGCAGCACCCGGAGGTAAGTAGGGTCCTCTCGCCCTCCCTGAAGGGCACGACGCAATCTATATACCTGTTTCTTCATTATAGTTAATTTTTTAGTCCACCACGGGTTGGACTTCCTAAATTTGCGCTTCCTAGGCATTGACGCGACACAGGTCTCCGTGAGCACCACTGTGAGCGTTTCTGCCATTTTCTCTACTTCTATTGTGGAGCACAGATCGATAGCCTCCAGTTGCGATCTTGAAAGATCTGTCAGGGTGACAGAGAACCGTTCCCAGTTGGCCCGACTTGTGTCGAACCTCGTGTTCCCAGCGCCCCGATCGGCACCTGACTCTTTCGGCAATCTCAATCTTATGTCCACGGCCCTGTGGTCACTGGTGGTCCAGTCACACCTTACCTTCCAGTCACAGATGAACTTGTTCATGGAGGGCGACATCAGAGTTACGTCGATGAATGACGAACCCCTTGTCGTCCAAAAGGTGGGCGGCTGTCCAGCATCGTTGACCACTGACAAGCCAAATGCCCTGATGAGGTCCTCGAATCTGGCACCTCTATCGTCTGTCTCTTGGGGACCCCAGAGTGACGATCGAGCATTGGCGTCTACACCTATAATAAGTCTCTCCCCCCTCAGTGAACGAAGCACCGTTTCGAGGTGGCTGAGGTGCTTCTCAATCTCGTCGCTGTACTGGAAGTAGCACGAGACAACGTAGAAAGAGAAGCTGGGGGCCCGCACTTCCACGCAGACACAATGCGTAGTGCTAAGCTGCGAGACGAAAACCGTATCTAAATTGGGATTGCAGATTACCACTGCTGCCCACGGACGTTGTGAGCGCACTGCGGCAACCCTCATCCCTATGCCTAATCCTACGACTTTGTAACCCGAACCTTGTTTCCCGACGTGTGGTTCCTGCAGTGCTAAGACGTCAAGTCGCTTTTCGACTACGAGTTGACGTACCTCACCCGTTACTACAGCCGAACGTCGCATGTTCAGCTGCAGCATCCTAACACCCGTGGACGCACTACCTAAGCTAGAGCTTATCCTACCTAATTCCTGTGGCGCCGGGCCACTCGCTGTGTGGGGTGGGGTTGGGTCCGCGAATCTAACCGTCTTTCGCACCGTTGTCGCAATGTTCGCGGATCTAAGCGCGGGTCTAATCGCGGGCCTAATCGCGGACTTTTCTATTTCGCGCGCTATTTGTTTTACGCCGGTCTCCGATTCTCGCGCTGAATTGACCGACGCCGACCTGATCGTAGTAATAGAACAGCGCTCTAACACAACGTACGCGGATCTAATCCCGGTTGCTTCGCGATTCACGAACGCGGTTCTAGCGGCAGGAAGGCCGCAATCTCGGGGCTGTGCGCCATCGCGTATTGTGTCACGGGCCCGCCCGCGCACAGCTCGGTGAGGCGCTCTCGAGGAGGCGGAGGCCGCCACCGAGCACGCGGTCGAGCAGACCCGCGACTCAACGACGGAGACACCCCGCGCTTCCCTACTCGCGGCCGCGCCAGACCGGAAGCGGTCGGCCAGGCGGGCACTCCTCCTCACCACGTCAAAGATTCTGTTTTCAAACACCATATTTGTTCCCACGAGTACGGTGGAAGGGGTGGTCGAGCGACGTAGAGCCACCTTTACGCCGCCAAGCCTAAATACTCCGGAAGAACGGCAGGTATCCCGGAGCGGACCGTTCGCGACCGCGACATTTCACGTCTACGCGATCATGCAGACCCTAAGCACGGTTCCTAACACCTTAGTCTTTAGACGTTATACGGGCCCGACCTCGACGAAAGCGACCGCGACGACAACGACGACCTAACGACCGCCCTAGCCGACGAAGCCACAGACGGCAACATCCGAAACCCGATTGTACTGAAAGTAAAATTCCTGAAAATGAAGAGAGAATTAGTACACGCTCACAGACACACACACACACACACACACTCACACGTGGGAGTCACTGGGATCAGGGTGGTCCCCGCCTCTGGCCCGGCGGGTGACTGAGTCACCCATCCAGTCCTTCGGGCGAGGGTCCCGACCGGCTCCCACTTTTCCCCACTGAGGGACGCTTCACGGCAGGAGCACCCACCGCTCCGCACCCTCATCCCGCGGGAGCACCCGCAAAAAATTGGGAGGGGAAAAAAAAAAAAAAAAAAAAAAAAAAAAAAAAAAAAAACGGGGGACGGCCGTAGACCGTCTGAACAACGCACGCAGTGCGCTTGCCACATAAGAGCCATTCGTTCAGCAAGCTGACACCGACTCGTGGCAATGCTGTTTGGACACGTTGGCTTCACCTTTCGGTTACTAGGCCCCCTCACCACGACAAGGTGTGCCCACGAGGGGGATGTCACATTTACAGTATATTTTGAAAGAGCATCCGCATTAGTATTTTGTTTCCCTTCTTTATGTAGAACTTCGTAATCGTATTCTTCCAGTTTTAATCGCCAACGCATTAAACGAGATGACGGATCTTTAACATTAAAAAAGCCAAACTAATGGTATATGGTCAGTAATTATTTTAAATTTTTTACCATATAAGTATGGTCGAAAATGCTTTGTTACCCATACGATGGCTAAGAGTTCTTTTTCCGTAGTGTCGTAATTACGTTCTGCTTTATTGAGCGTTCTAGAAGCATAGACGGTTGGAAGATCATTTCCTATCTTTCCTTGTGATAAAATTGCACCGATTCCTTCATCACTAGCATCCGTAGTTAATATAAATTCTTTATTAAGATCTGGATATTGCAAAATAGGCTCACTTGACAATAATTGTTTAATTTTTTCAAAATTTATTTGCTATCACATTTCCCATTTAAATGGTATATTTTTCTTAAGAAGTGACGTAAATGGATGAGTAAGCGAGCTAAAATTTTTGATAAAACGTCGATAATAAGAGAATTGTCTAAGTTCTTTATGATTTCTTGGAACGGGATATTGTTTTACTGCTTGCACCTTTTCTGGATTAGGTTTTACCCCTTTGTCTGAAATTATATGGCCTAAATAAATCAATTCCTTTTTGAAAAATTCGCATTTATCTGGTTGCAAGCTAAGACCGGCTTCTCTTAATCGTTCAAAAAGTTGATTAAGTGTTTATGTTCTTCTAAAGATTTCGCATAAATGACGATATCGTCTAAATTGTTATAGCCCCAGAAAAGGCTATATATTTAATTAATGAATATATATATATATATATATATATATATACATATAATTATAAAGATGCAGGAATGCATCGCGACCGAAGCGATAATCGCGCGAGTCGCTGACGCAGCGAGCCACGCGCACCCGAGACCGAGCGCGAACGCGAGACCGGAAAGCGCTCTCGGAGACGCACCGGAAAAATGTCGCCGAATTGCAAAAAGTACAAGCGAGGAAATTTGATTTTGAACTTCCTCGCCTGCACTAAAACGCGAATTCAGCAACATAACCATATTTGGTCATGTTGCTAAGGGACCCTCTCCGAAAAACCATGCAGTTCGGAGAAAAGAACAGCACCCGCCGCGATGAAGCGACGGGCAGTCGTAAAAGAGATTCTAACGAGTAATAATCGTCACGAGCAGCTGTTGACCAGATTCAACAGAGTCATACGCGAATAACTAAGAGATATACGCGCGTCGGAGATAAGTCATCGCGTATCAGACTACCTGTGCGACAGAGCATACGAGAGATACCGCTCTCTCACTTTAACCGATAATAAACGCGAGTGACATAACGTTCGCTGGGAGCAGTGACTTAATATCATACCAGAGAAATATCACACTATAGACAATAAAAATGTTATTTATTATATATAAATAAAGAGGATACACGATATTGCAAAGGAAGAGAGATTAAAATAAAAAGAGGCCACTGCCCGCCGTATCCCCGGCCTTCCCTGAACGAATCCTGAAAAAACTCTGTGCCCCCTCACGGAGGCACAACAAAATAAACAAAACAAACATTTCCTTGTAAACCTGCTAAAACATTATCCATTAAACGTTGGAATGTTGCAGGGGCATTCTTTAATCCAAAGGGCATCTTTTTATATTCAAAATGACCGTTAGGTGTGCTAAAAGCTGTTTTTATTGAATCTTGCGGACTCATCGGAATTTGGTGAAAATCCGACGCTAAATCGAAACACGAAAAATATCTTTTCCCAATTGATCTAAAATGTCTGTTATATTAGGCAAAGAATAAGCATCGCCGATAGTTTTATCATTTAATTTACGAAAATCTATCACTAATCTCCATATTTTGTTACCATTAGCATCCGCTTTCTTAGGTACCAACCATAATGGTGAATTAAATGATGAAAGAGACGGTTGAATAATATCTTGTTCAAGTAATTTGTTAATTTGTTGTTTAATCTCTTCCTTGTGGATAGGTGGGTATCTATATTGTTTAACGGCTATAGGAGCGTTATCCGTAGTAGGGATAGAATGTGCGATTCGATTTGTTCCTTTTAATTTATCTCCCGGTAAATGAAATATGTCGTTATAATTTTCTATCGTAGGTAATATAGAAAGTTGTTCTTCATTTAGGTGATTTAATTTTAGATTTTCCTTCAATAGTATTAATCTATCTGTTAGATTATTTGAGATCACCAAATTAATTACGCACGCAGGGCTGTCCCTCGGGCTCGTGTTGATTAACACTGGCTCTACGTCAATTATGGGTGTCTCGATATTCAATTCTTTTTCTGTCGTGTTAATTACATATGTATGTATATTACCGTTAATTACTTTTACGATGCTATCTATAAGAAATACGCCGTTTGATATTTCTTGTCGATTTATTAATCCGTCATTAATATTATTTTTTTTTAGCTTTAATTATACATGGGCATATGCTTCTAATCGATAATGTTGACATATTACTATATTCTAATAAATATACTTTATTATTTCGTATAGTAACCGTTTGTTTTTCAAAGTCTATTTTTGCATTTTCAAGACGTAAAAAGGTTGATCCGATAATTCCTTGTTCTGTCAATGGAAATTTACTCGGTACTACGTGAAATTCATGATTGCCGTTTTCTGAATTTAGATGTACAGTTCCGAGAATTTGTTGTTTTTCTTTCGTTATGCCCTGTATTTCGACTTTTCTATCTTGATATACTAATGTGTCTCGGAGCAAGGCATTCGCTTTAATAATGTTTATGTCAGCACCCGTATCTAATAAGAATTTGTCCGTTAGATTTCTGAGCTCGCCGAAAGGGATTGAGATGACGCTTCGGGAATTTGTTCGGATTGTGTATGTTCGAGCTCTGTTTTGATCAGGTGGATCGGATTTGCACGGCTCAATGACCCTAGCGTTGCACGCCTGTCGCTTGGCCTTGATAGTTTAAATTATTGTTAGGTTGATTATTACTATTATTATATTATGGCGATAATTATTTGAATTACCTGAACTATACCGATTATCGTTATTTTGCTCGTTATTTATTTGGTGTCTATTGGTTTGTACATTAAATCTATTTCCAGAATTATTGTCGAAATTTTGCACAGGATTAAATTCACGTCTATTATAATTATATTGAAAATTTGGATTTGAATTTCCGTTTTGGTTCTGTGTATGAAAAATTTTTCTCCTGCATTCATTTTTAGAATGCCCAATTTTTTTACAATAATTACAAGTTATAGTTTGAACATTAGATTTATTAACTTTAAATCTTTCTGCGTGATATTGTGATTTTCGTATGAATCTAACTGCACTTTCTATTGCTTCTTCTAATGTATTAAATTTCTGTGCTAAGAGATGTTGTCCGATATGTTTGTGTAATCCGCAGAAAAAGTTATCTATTAATTTATTAATAGCAAAAACTCTTAATCCTGTTCTTGCTGCTGGATCAGGATAATTAGAAATTGCAATAATCATTTCAGAATTTAATTTCCTTACTTTGGTAATATAATTTTCAATGGATTCATCTCTATTTTGCCTGAGATTATTTATTTCGAGTTCCCAATGATCAAAAGTTTTGCTATTGCTGAATTCTTTTTCCAACGCGCTACATAATTCGTCGAGATTCGTTATCGTATATAAGGATCTAACTAGTACGGCTTTGCCTGTTAATTTTGTTTGAAGGATTGCTCTGAAAAAGAAGGTTCTTTCGACCAGTTCGACTAATTCGAGAATTTCTTTACAGTCGGATATAAATTGATATGTTGGGATATTTTTGCCGTTAAAAACTGGTAAAAGTGTTAAATTATTCCGAACAGAAAAATAACTATTATTTGACGAAACAGAGGATCTACGACTGTGGCTCGTCTCGTCTTGATTTTGCGTAAAATCTGCCGCTTGATCGTTTATGATTATCGATTTTACCTTAATGTAAATTTAAATTCTAAGCTGCTGTGTTTCTTAAACTACTATTTTCTAAACTACCTTCTTCGGAACTATCTGTATTATAATGCGTTTTAGGATTTCTTGTAGTTCATTAGCTTACAGTAATACGGCGTATAAAATCATTGCTGGGGACTGAGGAATGTTTGATGCTGCTCCAAGATGCTGTTGACTCGAAGTCCGATGAAGTAGCCCTTTTACGTGTCGGCTATCCACGGAGTTTCGTTGTCGTTCTCTCGGAAAGGTTCCGGGATGCTTCGTCTTCTTCTTTGCTCGTTGTATTGTATTTCCGCAGCGTCTGCCTGACCTTATACCTTGTATATTAAGCAGTTATTTGCCAAGGTTTTATTGGTGAGTAGATTACGAAATTATTGCACCTATTGCTGCACTTGTTAAACAGGAACAGTTAGCGTTAGTCTTCGGTCTTCTACCTCAATGTTGCGCTGTACGGCTTGTAAGGTTTTCTTGAATTCAGACTTCTCCGCTCGTATTCTTCTTTCGTGCTTTATTTCGACTTCATACTTTATGTAAATAACGAAGTGAAAATGTTGGTAACGATTTGTCTTCTGGATAACTGGGTACCGCTGCCACCAATTGTTACGTGCTGAACGTGTAATGAATAAAAAGGTATAGTTATCTAGTTACAAGACTTTATTTGGCGCAATGCTACAAGTCGAAGGTGTTTTCTCAGAGAGAGACGACTTAGAACTGACTACTTTTATATCGCTGGACCTTCATTCTCGGAGGTCCCCACATGCAGATAAAGTCGTGTGGCATCTCAAAGTGATGCGCTTATCGCTTAACCGAAAGAGATATCTCGCGAAAAAATATTAAGAGTGTCCTGTGGCTTATGCACATCTAGCGTGAGAAACTGCTGTCTCTTAACAAGATATCTATTCGTGAAATATTTGCGTGGGAAAGTTGCGGTACGTAACACTTTCCATATGAAAAGAAAACAATACTTTAAGAACAGATGAGTTATTTGCGATTAATGCCTATAAAGATTTTCAAATTAGTGTTTCTATTCTACATAATGTTCTCAATTTTTTACCTATAACTAACACTCCGTTAGATTATATGCATTTGATCTGTTTAGGAGTTATGATAAAATGATACTACTGTGGACGAAAGGTCCAACTTCTATATGTTTAAACGCAAGAGTTATTAATAAAATATCACATTTACAGATTTATTTAGAAATACTACACCGGTTGATTTTGTTAGAAGACCTAGATCAATAAGAGACGTTAAGCAGTGGAAAGCAGCAGAATTTAGAAATTTTCTATTATAATCAGTCCTGTTGTATTAAGAAATATATATTACAAGAAAAAATATATACTCATTTTCTCACATTACATGTAGCTGTAACAATTCTTACACGTCGAAATTTATGTCAAGAAGAATTAAAAATTTTGCTGAAGCTTTGCTTCATTATTTTGTTAAGTCGATTGAAATATTATACGATAAACATAAATACATATCGCATAATGTGCATAATCTTTTACGTATATGTTCTGATGTAAGACTGTATGGTCCACTCGATAATTTTTGTGCGTTCAGTTTCGAAAATTTTATGACATTTATAAAAAGACAGTTACGGAAAAATGAAAAGCCATTGCAACAGTTGATTAAAAGGTATAATGAAATTGAAAATTGTAATTTTAATTATTTGTAGAACATGATAATAATAATAATAAGATATATTCATGTACAAATTTACACAAGAATGGCCCAATACTTGATAACGTTGATGTTGAATCGTAGTATCTCAGAATATCAAATGGAAAATTTACTAATAATTGTAAAAATTCTTCTAATAATTGCTGCTTATTATGAAATGGTAATAATATTCTTATTATATAAATGTTACACAAAAAATAAAGAAATTTGTGTTATTGGTACAAAATTGAAATATGTAAGATTTATATAAATCACCATGTCATGAAATATAATTTTGTGCGTAACATAATATACATATTTTTATAATAAAATATGTATACATAATTTCTACATGATCTTCGTTCATTTTGCGCAACACAGAAATGGATAACGAAAAATATATCATTGCGGAATTTAATGATAGTTTGCAGCTAATACCTGCTACATGGTACAACGCAGATACGTTTACATGTATTTGGCCTTGTCACTTTAAAACAAAGTTTCGTATTAATAAAGCTATAACGGCAAGAGAGATACTATGAGAAAAGTCAGATTGAAAGGAGTTACCAGTAAAAATTTTTGGCATTGCGAGTAAGTGAATAATATAAAACATAAATTTGTATATATTATTAGTTACATGTAATATTGCATATATTATTAATAATTTTTATAACTTCTTTTACACTTTTATTTTATATTATTCAGATACTTACGAAGAAGGTATACAAAAATTAATTTTGGCAGAAGATACATCAAATAATGATACAGGTCTCGCTTCAAATGAATTACAAGAACGAGAAAAAAAGAAGACGTATAAGAACCAAAAAAAATATTTATCTTTCTCTTCTGAAAAAAGATGTAGATTTCTTTAAAGAAAAATAGTGTTACGCAAGAAAAAATTCTGCCAGCTCTTCCACAGAAACAAAATTTTGTGTTGTATGACAAAGAGTTACAGAGTACATCTAAACATATTGGAAGAAATATATTAGACGAAAACATATTGTTTAATGTAGAAGCAAAAACGATGAGCATTAGCTACAATTTATTAACGTTATATGATATTTGTAAAAAAAATACTAATACTTAGTTTCTTTTCAGATATTAATAATAACAACAAAATTGTTACAGATAGAACATCTTTTATAAAAATAAAATTCTGCTTTACGTGTAGAAAATGAAAATCTATGTTTTTATGGTAAGTTTAAAAAATACTAATATTTTTATATATTTTTTATAAATAAAGAAGTATGCAAAAATATATTTGTTGCATAATATAGAAAACACAGGAATTATATTCATATTCTATAAACTAAATAATATTAATTTATTTTAGAATTTAAGGAACTAATCTTAGGAAAGTTAAATAGAATATTATTTAAATTGGACGATTGAAAATAAATTCGAATCTACTATGCATTGTGTGCAATAAACATATAAAAATTGCGCTTTACAAAATGTATTCAAAATATTCAATTGGTGGTCGAAGCATTATTATAAAGGTTTGATCAATCCATATTTATAATAAACTATTGTCAAAATACATATGCGTATATCTTTTTTTTATCCTCTCCTTATAGCAAGTATTATATACCTTATCCTTGTATACATCTGTGTGGTGAATATTATATTACAGTACGTGATGCATTTTTCTGTTAGTTTGCATTTTTAGCAGACAATAGATGTGGAATATTTAACATCTTTAAACAAGTAGTCGATCAATGACAGCTGATTACGAACCGATCATAGTTCGTTTTAATGTTGATCGAGGTTTGTTTGATGTTGATCGACGTTCGTTTGATATATGATAGTGGTTCAAACATGGTTGAATCGATGTTTCAATCGATGTTGATCAATGTTCGATACAATGTCTGTTTAATGTTTATTTGATTGTGTCGTGATTCAATAATCGTTTTATTATAATTATCTGTATGAATACTGTGTAGAGCGACAGTTGTCTTTTTTATTACTGATTTTTATTATTTCTTTCTTCGCCTATTCTTTATAAAATGTATTCTGTGTATAGTTGGATTTACATTCATTCTGCTAAAGATGTTGAAAAATGCTGATTTAGATGAAACGTAATACTCGAGTTAGAAGAAGAACGGAGATGTGAGATTAAAATATATATTTGGGAGGAGTGTGTATCATAGGAGAGTTTGCGATCATCCTTGTGATAATCTTGTCATATCTGGTGAAGAAAACGAGAGCTTACGATCATCCTTGTGACATTCTTGTTATATCTGATAAAGAAAACTTTGCGCTCATGGATGACTTGATGAACATTTCGTCCGATTCGTCTGAATCGGATATAGAATCCTTATCAAATAATGCCATGTAATTTTTGCCCGTTTTGTACGAAAGATTAATGTATGAAATAAAACTATTAGTGGTGATCTATGAAGGAACGTGTATAACCATCCTTAATACGATCTTGTTATAGCTGATAAAGAAAATTTCGCTATGACTGTTGCACAAACTAAGATCTGTGTCTGAAAAATAAACTATTATTTTGCATGTGTGGTGATAAATATTTGAACTTATTATTTTTATAGACATTTCTTATGACTGTTTTTGTCAAAGACAGAAGAACAATATTACTTACAATGGGGCCTTTCATAAGAAAACTCGAAAAACATGTGAAGGAGACATGTAATCACTCTTGTTCGAGACGATGACAGTGAAACGAAGACTTTTTCACGAATATCGATACCAAAATTTATTCACGATCGAGAAGTAGGCATGCAAAATGTAGATGTGCAACATTTCACCCGCCAAGCTGAAGCTGTTGACTGTGTATGATTGCGATTATACAGAATGACCGGTCGATTTACAAAGAAAAATTTTCCGTCAAATTTGTAATAATTATAAATCACCTCTCGAGTATCCTAACAATGAACTTTATTCCAATGAACGCAGTTTTACTCGATTTGTGGATTCAGAAGATTGTTGGATAGATCAGTGTATCATACGGATGAAATATACAAAGCGAATAAGGGAATACGGATGTGAAACCAGTAGACGTTATCAATGTACAGAATTCAATTATGGTTGGGTAGCTGAATGTATCCGCGCTTGTACATATCTGCCGTGTGTGTATATATGTATCCCAACACGTATAAACAATAAGTGTTTAGAATTTATACTTTCGATGGCTTTTTACCATAATATTGAGACTGATTTTCCTGTCATTCATTACATAATTCACCAAGAAGCATTATGTGAGAAAGTTGTAAAACTACGTACCGCAATGAAAATTGTAACAAAAATTGTTAATACAATTAAAGGCGGTCACAAATTTCTTTCTCATCGTAAGTTTCAACACTTTCTCGAAGAGCATAATGCAACTTATACAGATATACCTCTGTATTGTGAAGTTGGGTGGCTTAGCGCAGAAAAATGTTTAGAAAAATTCTTTGCAATAAGAAAAGAAATCTTCCTTTTCTTACAAGAAGAATTTCCTGCAAAATTTGATGAACTTAAATTTTTTCCGAAGATTTAGATCCTCTTTGTGAACTTGCTTTTATAACTGACATGACAAATCATTTAAATATTTTAAATTTGAAGCTGCAAAAGACCAATCAAATAATTTCGCAATTAGTTATGTCGATTTTTTTCGCAAAAAGCTGCAATTATTTAAAAATCATTTAGAAAATAATATTTTTCATTTTTTTCCATATCGAATTCTATCTATCACTTTTAAAGACATTTTATCTTAATTTTCATTCGCAGTAAATTTATCTCTATCAACAATGTAAGCGTTATATCTTTTCTTCTCCAGACAATCAGATTATTATTAATGCCGCCTATCTAATATCGTTTAAGCGTCCGAAACCTGTCCGCGCGTGAAATTATAGTCAAAGAAAAGTTCTATTAACTAATGTTATAATCCTAATAATATTGTAGATCCACATTTTCGTATACAACCGCGTGGCAGTGTGTTCCCCAGTGGTTCCTGTAACACATAATAATTTAGTGAAGTGAGAACGTTGTCGTTATTATTAAGATATATTCATGTGATCATTAATCATATTGTGTACGTGTAATTTACTCGAAATATACATACCTGTGTCAGTTCGCGGCCCCTGTCCATTCCGGGCGTCGGTCATCTTCTCGGTGTCAATTCTTCTCGCCATTAATCTCTCGTGTCCACACACCTGTAAATATAGAGACAAGCTTTCTATTCTAATTTTAATACTGAAATTATCGGGCTAATTAGTGCTACTTATCTGATGAGGTCATCCTTCCTTCACGCCTACATCGGGCTCTCTCTTTCTTCCTGTGGCGACGCGCGCCTCTCCCAGGGCGTTCCGGTTATCCTGCGTCGGTGCGCGCCTCCTCCAGGGCGTTCTTGTATTCCTTATAGCTTCTTCTTTTATTTTTTTTCTCTTTTCTTTTTCCTTATCCGCTCACCTGTGGCAAGGTCCGCGATGTCCGCCTTGACATACCCAGAGCCTTAGATATCTGTAACATATAATTGAAGAGATTAATATTTTATTCGGACGTCTTCGTAGGGAGTGTCGTTAGACAGAGAGCGATAACCATCCTTACCTAAGTCCTTACCTAGTCTCGATTCGGTCGAGAATCCCTCCATCCTGCGGGTTAGGAAAGGGTTCGCGGAGAACTCGCGGGGAAGGATCGGTCGACAACGAGAACCCTCGTCGGAGGCGGCTCACTTTCCACCCCGAGACTTGATTGTCTCCCGTGTTCTGGATGATCTGGATACGGGGGAATTTACTTGCGGCAGTGGCGATCGTCGAGAACGCTCGACCGAAGCGGAGTACTCTCCACTCGCAGATCGTTCCTGCTACCAGAATAATAATAATACACATGTATTGTAACAATAGTTTATTATAAATATGGATTGATCGAACCTTTATGATGATGATTCGACCACCAATTGAATAATTTAAATACATTTTGTAAAGCACAATTTCGTACATATCTATCACAACGCAGAGTAGCATCTAATTTATCTAAAGCAGGAACGTCATCATAGTCGTTATCTAATGTCTCGATAATAAGATCGATTCTCTCATCGTCTTCCAGTAAATTTGCCAACCATTCTCGTTTTTCATGTCCTTTGACATACACTCGAGAAGATGCATCTTTCAACGTCACGGCGTCGGTGATTAAACTTTTGGCCCTGTAGTACGGAATGTTTCCATTTTCCCATTGCAGATTGTGATGTTTTCCAATCAACCATGCAACTTGAAATCTCTCAGATCTCTTGAGCAAACGGAATGGTGTAAGACTCGTAAAAATATAATGAGAGAATACAGAACCCTTTGTCAGAATCGCAATTTCTTTCACAATAAACTTTCCTCCAACGATAAATCCTTGCAGATCCATAAACGTTGGCACAACCATAATGAAAGGATATTGGCGAGAACTACGACGGACGACTAATGTCGATCATCGAGTATCGCTAATTTTATAATGTTATAATGTTATAACATTGGAGGGGATTATTCCTGATTCATGTAATTTTGCAGACAACATTTGTCAACGGGTTACATTCGACAATGTGATCGTATAAGATGAGGCAATATGCGGTAATATTTGCGGGTACGTCTAGCTTACATTCAAATTCTATTCTTACGTCCACGGTAGCATTTTTGACAGACTCATTTTGTCGCGAGCAGTCAATGACCGTGAGAGGACCGCACTCTAGAAATTTTGCCATGGTAAATAATACATTATCGTTATTGCATCCGTAATAAGATTTACGAAAACTCGCGTACATGTCGAATAGGATAACGTATCTCTTTTTATCAAAATCCAAATTTAAATCATCATACAGATAAAAATCAAAGTTAGATAGAGTTTAACGTTTGTCAATTTGCAGTCGTCGAATTTGGTAATATCTTTCGACGCGACATTTTTTCTATCAGTCTGTAATGCAAAGATTACGTATCGCGGTTTCTTCAGCTGAGAGGCAGTTTTCACAGTCCACGAATGCTTGGTCGTACTGTGTAGCAAAGGAAATTCGTATAGCTCCCACAAGCGGAAACTCATGTTCAAGTATTTACCGCTCTCCAACGCTCGTAGCAAGGACAGTTTACTAATTTCGTTCAATATTACGTGAGGCATACGCCATTGTATTTTGTGTAATTCAATCTCAGCTTCAGCAGCCTGAGCTCCAAATAGACAATTGTTGTCGTTGCGTGAACGTATTAGAATCAATTCATGACGAGCGTTAATCACAACGCGCTTATAAGCCTCGCAAAATCCAAGCAACAGGTTGAGCGGCACGCAAAAATTGATGTAACCTTCACCATTATTTGCAACTATATTCCACGCAGCATTGTGCAAGATTTTACTTGTCTTGTGTGTAAGGGAAATGTAGTTTTTAATCGTGCAAATTATTCCAACGTTTCTGTTGCGATCAATTTCCACACCGTTGAGTTCATATCGAAGTTCATCGACCATGAATGCAACACAATTATTTCCCAATATCATTAGTTCATCCTTTTTCCCTTATCGTCAATTTTCCTTCGACGTAAAGGAAACTCTCGCACGGCAACGTGTACAAATCTTGATGCTGTATAGGTATCCGTATCTCATCGCTATATCCAAGTGTTGTATTTGCGTATGGATTGTACGTATGAGTTTCAATTTTTACTATACGGTCGTCAAAGATCGGTTCGTTTCCAATGTTCAAAATGTCAATCATTCTTTCAATTATTTCGTACGACAAATCCCAAAGACTTTAAAAATTCACGATTCAACGCTGAGCTTCTTTTTAGCGTAACCAGACATCTGATTATTGTCACCAGACACTGCTCGCCTCCTCGCAAAAGTATTGTCCCTCGTAAAAATATTGTCTCTCGCGTGCTCCGTTTCATTCAACACGAGCATACTATTTTTGACGTTGTCGTACGTGCAATCGTACGGTAATTTCCTCTCCTCGAAAATCGAGCAATCGACCCTCCTGATCCACAACACATATCGTTAAATCAGTAATGTTTCGCACGACGATCGGTAGATAAATAATTTGCGCGGGCGTTTCCGATATCTTATATCCTGGTGGTACGCTCGGAGAAAATTCATGTATCGTGTGTACACGCTTACTATTGCTATATGCACCAGCGGTCACACTGCATTCTATACGAATAATCTTTACGTTAATAATATTTATCGGCACATCTGATTCGTACTACTTCCGCGGCTGCAATACACGATTGGAGAATCCCAACAACGATCCTATGTTGTTAGGCTTATTAAAATTTATTCTGTATATACATTTAATTTCACTTTTCAACGTATTATGATTAGCGCAAATCACTATTGGATATTTCTCATCATTGTTATTAACAATGTTGTGGGAATCGTATTGTAAAATTGCATGCGTTAGATATTCATTTATACCATGCAATTCGTACGATCCTTCGGGAATCGTAATTTCCGTGTCGTCGTTGTCAAAGTAAAATTTATTATTCGAGGAATTCACGTTCGGTATCGTATGATAAGTTTCAAAATCCGTTAAACCAAGTTCGTAATCATCATCGTTCAAATCTATGGCTGGAAAGTAGCTTACGGCAAGAATGCTACTCTTACCAGTCAACGTAAGTGTCAGTGACATGTCGAATACTGAGTCACGACAGTAGAATGTTAGGCTTTAAATTTAATCGTTTGAAGAAATTGTAGACACAATTGTCCGCAAATACTCTGATTATAATTTTGATAAGACGCATGATTGTATTCAATTTTTGTTACATTCTGTCCAAAATATTGCACCAATTCTTCGGGCGGTTGAAGATTTCCAAAACTGTCAAAATACACAACATTATCTCCCCTCTTTGCATATGCTACCCAATGAGTACCAGGACCCTCAACGTCGTCTAAATTGACAATGTAGCTCTCGTTTCGTCGCACGCCGCTTATCGGTAAATTATTGCGCATGAAAACACCTCTAAAGAAAGGAATGCGCATACGTCTTATAAGTTGTTCCAATTGTACGTTAGTTGTTACACCCGCAGGCATTTTTAACGTTTTTTTAACGTTTTTTTTCTTAGCAGTCGTTGAGAACCCCCGTCCACGCTTGCACGGAGCGAGATAAAGTCCACGACCTTCCATAGCACGATTGTGACGTTGCATTTCTTCGAATTGCGCGGCCTTGCTATCGTTTACAGCCTTTGCGATTCCCGCTGCTCCACCAGCCAAAGAACCGACTACTCCCAACAATGGTAAAATCGGTAAAATACCACCACGCTTTGCTATTGGAAGTATTCGTTTTTTCAACATTTTTTTCTTTTTGAATGATTTTTTCATCTTCATTCCCATACCAAATTTCGTTTTTGCCTTCATGGCCGTCCAAACAGCCGTAGCAGCCGCTCTTTCACCAAGAGTCGAATCCCTCGCGGTAATACGTTCCCGCGCCTTCACAGCTAGTATACGATCCGCAACGTGTCGTTCGCCGAGGTCGTTGCTTCGCGAGTAAGCTATATCGTGGTCGCGACACGCAGCGTCCAATGGATTGATACCTCGATCGCCTCTAGCCAATTTTTCTTTTAAACGACTTCCTGGTCCGCAAAACTGATATCCAGGAATATGTAATTCGATAGGAAGCGCGTTTATCGCACGATTCAATAGACCACTACCTCTTATAATTCTCGCTGACATTCGTAGCAGTCTTTAATAAATGGTGCTGGACCGTCGATATGTGTTTGCTGCCACGGTAAATTATAATGTCGCAAACATCTACGATATCATTGTACTTCAGAATCAGCCTTTATATGTTCGGGAAGTTTGTCCCACAGACGTTCCACGTAGCGGCTAAACTGTCTCAATAAAATAATCTTTGGTATATATTGCAACTGTTCAGAGGTAAGCTCGAAAATATGACTGTCGTCCGACAGATGAAAAAACATTTTCAATACTGAGCGATTTCGATTCGATGCACATCTATAAATAGGTCTCATGACTCATTCTCAAAATGCGGTTTGTGCGGCAAGCGACGATAATCAAAGTTATAAACTTTGATAATAGACTAATGCTTGAAAAAGAAATACGCAAGCATGGAAACATGTTACCAATTACTATACGAGGTATTATTTGCGGTCCTTCAAATTGTGGTAAGACTAATGTATTGATAAGTCTAATTGAAAGTTCGTACGGTGTTCGCTTTGAGAACCTGTTATTCAAAATCGCTTCAACAACCGAAAAATCAATATTTATTGACACCGATAGATGAAATTGGTTATTCCACATTTTCTAATAATAGTGAAGTCGTTGCTCTAAGCGAGGCGCTTCCGAATTCCATTTTTATCTTTGATGACGTGGCGTGCGATAAACAAGATACGATAAGAGAGTACTTTGCAATGGGTCGACACTCGAGCGTCGACTGTTTCTATCTTTGTCAAACGTATGCCAAGATATCCAAGCATCTTATACGCGACAATGCGAATCTGTTGATTTTATTTCAACAGAATAGTACAAACCTGAAACATGTGTACAACGATCATGTAAATACTGACATGTCATACGACGATTTTCACGCATTATGCCAGAAATGCTGGCAGCACAAGTATGGATTCGTAGTTATTGATAAAGACAGCTCGCTGACCAATGGACGATATAGAAAAGGATTTAATGAATTTGCAATACCGTAGAGGTTAGTCGCTGTCGACACATCAATCTAACAACGTCTACAAAATATCCATCATGATAAACAACAATGATGCTGATGATGAACGTGAAAAGATTGTGAGAGATTGCAAAAACGAGCGAATCAATTTGCAAAAAATATCACTCTTTAAAAACTGGTAAAATTGAGGAAGACGTCGCTTTGGAAACATTTTAAGTCGATCACTGAACCTCTAAAACAAATTATTGAGAATACCATCGATGTAGAATCTGATGCATCGAAAGTGGAGTCGTTTGGTATACCCAGAGAAGAAGAAGAGAGCATAAAACAGAAACGATCAAACACTGACTTATGAAAAAAAATCAAATGGAGGACAAAAACGATCAAACGATTCATTGATAACTTCTACACCAAATCAATCAAAGCGAATGAAACAATCGACTCCGATAAAAGCTGTACAACAACCTCAAATAATCTTGTCTCCTTCCATCGAAGAAATTTTTGAGACCACACCCGAAACGGTTGTGACGTCGGTTCAACGTCAATTACAAACATCCGAGAGTCAGAATGTTGTGAGAACATCTTGTTTTGCTCGGACAAAGATATATCGGAGCAATTTTGGGTCAAGATGTAAATAACGAGATGGATTACGTATATGGTGTTAAATTTTCCGACAAAGGAATGATACTCGGCGATAAACATTTTGAAATGGATAAGAATGATAATATAATTATCAATGGAGTAAAATATGCGGGGACGCCGGGTCTCTACGAATTAATTTTCAAGAGAATTCCCGACGATGCTGTATATACAGAGAACGATATGCATAAATATAAAAGTATATTACTGGCGACAAACGCGCATAGACGTGATAGCAGTGTGCATAATCCAGTATTAGGTAACAAAGGATACAAATATAAATATATAATCGCTTCATTATTTCCTATCAAGAGAAAAATTGGAAAAGGTATAAACCTACCACGCACTATGACACTGAGTGAGAATAATATTGAATACGTGCATTGAAACGATCCCAACGAATTGGTAGATCGTTTGCGGCTGCTGGAAGCTTCACGTCGAGCAGCTAACAATGCTCATGGCAATGAAATTATGTCAATTATCCAAGAGTTTTGCGAGGCAGGTCTTATTATAAATTAAACATGTTGACGATACTAGTCATTCTGTCAAAACATTTCGTATTGAAATGTCAATTAATAAATTTGGAGTATCGCTCGGTACGTCGAATAATGCATACTATGAATGGAACGGATTACTAAGAACGTATGTGCGAGATAACACTCTGTGTCTGATTAGCGCCGGTTTTGACGCAAGGTTGCGCAAGATACGATGTGTAGCGCAACCGGAAGATGACAACGATGCTGCTAACAAACGGTACGTTGAAATGAGTGTTGAACTTTTGAGGAATAGACAGAAAGAAATTGAGGAAACAATTATTGCGCTCGAAACGCGCGTGCAAACGCTTCAGATAATGATGCATGAAATGCCGAAAATGCTTCAGACACATGTGCAAACTACATCCGACTCAGGAAAAGATACATAAAAAATTATACATGAACTTTTACATTATTATGAAATATGCCACGATCAAATATACAAGAAAAGAAAAACAACTCTGAAAAGCGAAACTCGTGGAAGAATTGCACGCTCCGGCGAGAAAAAATTTTCTGCGTAGACGCGTCATAGTACGCGGATTCGATGATCTGTGGCAGGCAGACCTGGTTGAGATGCGTCTTTATGCACGAGTCAACAAAGGTTTCAATTACATACTTACTGTTATCGATGTGTTGAGCAAGTATGCGTGGGCCATATTGCTCAAAAGTAAGAGCGGAAACAAAATGTCTGAAACGATTGCGAAACTAATTCGAGATGGTGGAAGATGTCCGAAAAATTTTCAAACAGACAGAGGAAAGGAATTTTATAATGCAAATGTGCAAAAACTCATGAAGAAACATAACATTAATCATTATTCAACGTATTCCATCATGAAAGCCTCGATCGTGAAACGATTCAACCGCACTTTAAAGAATAATATGTGGAAATTGTTTACGCTAAATGGTAATTACAAGTGGATCGACGTTTTATCCCAACTCGTTGCAGAATATAACGCGCGAAAACATCGCACTATCAATATGAGACCTATCGATGTCACTCCAACAATCGCTGATAGACTTTTAAATACAGTATACAACAATGTAAAAATTGCTGCTCCAGCGAGATTCAAAGTGGGTGATTCAATACGTGTGAGTAAATTCAAGACCATTTTTGATAAAGATTACACACCAAATTGGTCAGCCGAAGTGTTTAAAATTGTCAAAATACAAAATACTAATCCCGCGACATATCTACTCGAAGATTCGCGCAGAAATCCAGTAGCCGGAGGATTCTACGAATACGAACTACAACGTGTTGCTAATCCCGACGTGTATCTCGTGGAAAAGGTGATACGCAAAAAAGGCGATGAAGTTTTTGTGAAATGGCTGGGACTTGATAAATCGCACAACTCTTGGATACATAAAAATAATTTATTATAAACATATAACATAATAAAAATATACATAAATTTACATGAATGAATATATATATATATATATATATATATATATAAATATATCTTAAAAATAAAACTGATAAATAAAAAATAAAATTAGCTGTATTTTATTTTATTTGTGCATATATTAACACGTGTGGCACTATCATATATTTCGTTGAAGACACTTGTGTTCTCTTTAATTTTAAGTTGTCATATTCATACTACGAGACATTAGTAAATAATAAAACTGTAATGTTGTGCATGATTTATGTAATTGACGACTCCTCTCAATGCGTATTTGTTATCACGTATTATAATGTTTTTTGCAATACTATGTAAACTATAGCTTTTAGGTTCTAATTCTATATTTTTTAAATAATTTTTGTCTATTAAAATACTTGTATCTATTATAATCTGCGGACCATATCTTTCTGCAATGTAGCATGAATTATTATATTTTATGCAAGTTTGTTTCGACATAATTACGTCATCAATGGCATCTTGGATATCTTCAAGCCCTTTATGTAATAAGACATCCACGTTAATACTTATAGTCGCGAAGTTTCTCTCATTGGAGTAATTACAAATTTCCCATTTTTTGCTTCTGCAAAGACTGGGTTACGAGGCGAAAGTATATTCGGCTAGGTGAGCAGCGTTACACATAGCGTCTAACGATTGGAAATGTCTAGTGTACTTTGTTTGTTGGAATAATAACAAATTATTGAGGATGGATGCTCTTTCAGTGTACTCGTTTTTAGTTATTTTTCCTTTAAATACAATTTTTGTTGCTAACTGCATGAAAGAATCATCCATATCTTGTACAATACGTTTGTACTCTGTATGACACCTATCATGTGTGCAGTTATATGTAAAAGAGAGTTAAAAGCGTATGTATTTTGTATCATTATAGTGTCTTTGTAATTTAACTGGCTGGCATAAATTACCATTTTTCATTATTGGGATAAAAATCTGTTGATTCGATACTTTCCCACTCGGGACATTTGTTCAAGTATGATTTTTTTAATGTTGGTAAATTTATCTTTGTTTTTTAAACCCCTCCAATTTTCTTAAAAATTTAATGGATTACAGTGTCGTCAGAAATGGAGCATATCGATGCTTCTGAATGATTCTTTTGTATATCGTAAAAACTGTCTGTAATAGGAGCGTCCGAAATGGCCACGGTTAAATTTGATCACGTTCGAAACGACCACATTCGGCATGACCACGGAAAATATTGCACGGAGTTCAATTTACCCACGTTCAAAATGGACACGTCCGATTTGGCCACGTTCGAAACGGCCACGTTCGAAACGGTCACGTTCGGAACGGCCACATTTGGAATGGCCATGTCCAAAATGGTCATGTTCGAAATGGCCACAGGAAATATTGAATAAAATTTGATTTGATCACGTTCGTGATGGCCACGTTTGAAACGGCCACGTTCGAAATGGTCACGTTCGGAATAGCCACGTTCGAAATGGCGACAGTCCCGATTGATCACGTTAATATTGACGTACGTGCAATGTACGTTGCAAGACAAAGCAAAGTTCACATGGGTTGCAACTTTCTACGCGAAGCGAGGTGGGTGGGGTGGGTGTAGGAGAGAGAGAGGGCCGGAGGCCCCCCTTGCACCTCCCCTCGTGTGTGTGTATGTGTGGTCAATATTTACGTGGTCAATTGGGACCGTGGTCAATATTATTGTGGTTAATATTAACGTAGTCAATCAGGACCGTGGTCACTTCGAACGTGGCTATTTCGAACGTGACCAAATCGAACTTTGTGCAATATTTTTTGTGGTCATTTCGAACGTGGCCATTTCGAACGTGGTTAGGTTATTCTAAACGTGATTATTTCGAACGTGTCCGTTTCGAACGTGGCCATTACGAACGTAGTCGAATCGAACTTCATTCAATATTTCCCGTGGCCATTCCGAACGTGGTCATTTCGAACATGACCATTTTGGACGTGGGAAAATTGAACTCCATGCAATATTTTCCGTGGTCATTCCGAACATGGTCGTTTCGAACGTGGCTGTTTCGAATGTGGTCAAATTTAATCGTGGCCATTTCGAACATGGGCAAATTATATCCACTCTCTAATAGAATTTACGCTGTTTGCAATAGTGTTATCATTAATGTTAGAAATCGATGTTGAATTAAAATGCGACTTACTGGAAAAGTCGGAATATTTATCATCCTCAGATTTACAATTTATTTGTGTCGATCATTATTTCGGGGATGTTTTGCATTCTTGTTCTGCAGAAAAAGTATTTGCAGCATTATCCAAACATAATCTGCCGTCGAGATAATCCAGAAGACTGGCTACAAATTTATCGACCCTCATCGGTATGCATCCTTTGAAAACTCGTGTCTTATATTCAGCAAAAAGCGATTCGATTGAAGAAGACGTTGCAATTTCAGTGCCAGTTTTAAAATGTAACAGAGTGTCTTCAGAATTGAAATAATCTAAATAATTCTGATGTATCTTTAAGATCTTGAGGATTAAAATCCTCAACATGTACACCTTTAACACAATTATTTATAGATCGTAAGCATGTCTCAGCTGGAACAGACAGCCATCAACGGCATATCTGCTTGAGTAAGAGCTTGTGTTAACGTGATATGATAAGGATGGTACTTCATTTTCTTCAAATTTCTTAAGATCGTTGTTCTTGGGATACCAATTTCTCTAGCCATAATACGACTACTTGTATAAGGATTAAGATGAATGAATGCCAAGATAATGTGCAGACGCACATCATCTTCATCATACTCATGATGTGCTCTTTGACGTTCTAAACGGCCTTGGCGAGCTCTTAGTTCGAGGTCCCGGATTGTAGTATGATTCAGATGTTGTTCTCTTTCGGGGTAACGATTCCGGTAAACTCGCAAAGCTTCATGATAATTTAGTTGACATTCTCCGAGAACAAGGAAAATACCAACAATCTCTGAGGGACGATAATCAGCCATGGGTATTGTCGGCAGACGTAAGCCTCTGATTGTGAGTAATAAAGTTTGATACTCCGATCAACAGTGGAAGAGATTTTCGTAATCAATTGATTCCTAAATAGTGACAAATAAATTTTCTTGTCGATATTTTCTTTGGAAACAATAGAAAGTATATTATTTCAAAAATAGACTATTTAAGATGAGTAGAACATCAAGAACAATCAAGGGATCAATCAGGTTTGTACTTCTGCGAATAGGATTTGTAGCAATCGTCTACATGGGCCGATTATCTGTGTGTGTGTAAATGTGGGATGTGTATGTATAAGTGTGTGTGAGGTATATGTGTATGTGTGTATAGGTTATGTGTGAATGAATGCGGAATGTATGTGTATGTGTGTGGAGTGTTCGTGTAGTGTAAGAGCATGTAAAGTGTGTAGACATGCGTGTAAGTTATGTCACATAACCTATGTGTGAGTGTGTGTGGAATATGTGTGTAGGGTGTGTGCAAGTGTATGTAAAGTGTGTGTACGTGCGCGTGTGTGTGTAGGGTATGGAGCATGTTCGAATCTTACCTTTACTGGCTGCATCATGCTCAGATCTTGCCTTCAGTGGCTGGATCATGTTCCGGTCTTGCCTTATAACTCGAAATGTTCCGGTCTTGCCTTATAACTCGAAAAGTACTCAATAAAGAAACATTTGATTATAGTGTTTTGGACAGCTCTCGAGGTCAGTTACAAGAATATGTAATAAAAAAAGGGGATGCTATTTAAAAAAATTGAGGTGACCTTCATGTGATCTTCAAATAATTCTTCAAGGTCAAACCAATGGTATCATCTTATGGCCCCCTCGAAACCAAACAACTTTTGTCTGAAACATTTTTCTCTCCCGGGCTTGGTTTTCGAGATATTCGACTGGATGGATTAAAATGATCCACCCTATATATACATATATATATACATATACAGGGTGTCTCAGAACAACCTTTCGTCCGTAAAATGACGTATTCCTGACACAATTTTAAGACAATTTTTCCTTTACCAAAATTTGATTTGAAGCGTAGTTTTTTAGTTATAAGCAAAAATAGTTAGCAAATCACACGTCGAGTACAGAAGGCAGGCAGGAGCGGTGCGGCATACCGCGAGCGCGGGCGTTACTTTAATGACCAAAAGTTGTTCCGGCTGTTGGACGCTGCGATCAGCTGATTGCTACACGCGATGTATGTATATCTGAGTGTGTGCGTAAAAGAAAGGGAGTGAGAGAAAGAGAGAGAGAAATAACCGTCTCCGCGACGGCGACGCTCCTTCGATTGTCATCGACATTGTCATCGACGACTTTAGACCGATCGATATATTGATTTTCTGGCTCAGCTGAGAGACACATCGCGTGTAGCAATCAGCTGATCGCAGCGTCCGATATTTTATTTTAAGGAACACTTATTCCTGATGTAATTATAAGACATTTTCTTCTTTACCAAAATTTTACTTAAAGCATAATTTTATGTTATAAGATAAAATAGTTAGCGACTCATGCGGCAGTAATTACCTCGGACGGTCAGTTGCGCCTGCGCTCGCGGTGCGTCGCGCCACTCTTGCCTGCCTTCTATACTCAACGCGTGATTTGCTAACTATTTTTGCTTATAACACAAAAACTACGCTTCAAATCAAATTTTGGTAAAGGAAAAATTGTCCTAGAATTGTGTCAGAAATACGTCATTTTACGGACAGAAGGTTGTTCTGGGACATCCTGTATATACACACTGAGAAAAAAAAATAGTGGAACGGACTAAATTTGTATAGTTGGTTAATTCAATGGTTGATTCAACAATTATTTAATTGCACTAAAAAAGATATAGTTTAATCATATTACCATCAACAATTTTTAATGAAGAATGAACTAAATGAATTCAACTAAATTATTTTGTTCGAAATATTAGTAGCATTTATTTGTTTTTACGTGCCATTTAGTTACTTAGATAATATATTTATTTTAATTTCAAGTATCAAATTGACTAAATGATACCGTGAGGACTGATAAATATTATGTATTTTCAACCAAATAATTTAATTAGATATAGAAAAAATTTTTGTTAAAATATTTAACAGATTTCGACAATTTCAATTTTTCAAAATGACGAAGAGTTTTGAAGCTTTAAAAAAATTATTTGATAGATGAATCAAACATTATCAAAAATCAAATAAATAAACTTTTTGGTAAAATTTCTAAGTTAAATAAAAATTCAGTTAATCTACACATGATTTTGTTAAAAATAATAAATATTTTTCTTCATAAATAACTAAAGAGCGTGATTAAATATCATATCATTATTATACAAAGTCAACTGCTTAATATGTTTCTTTTAACTAAATAAAATTGTTGTTTAAATTTGAATTTTGTTCAATTTTGAATTTTGAATTTTGATCACCGCGCAAGTGTCAGTACTACACTAGAGTACGCTAGCTGAGCTTGCACGAACACGTAAGGACATGACGTTGGCGCTTCCGAATAAGTTGCGATGGATAGTGAGTGCGGGTCTTTTCTTTTTTGTCGTTTGATCGCCTTTGTCGTTTTTGTCGTATTATCGTTCGTGTTAGGCATCCGAGTCTACAATACTGTGCGCGTTGCAAGAAGACGTGCCGTATAAGAAGAAGACGTGTCGTCACAAGAAGAAGACATCGTTTGATCGTTTATATTATATCAAATTGTGTCGTCAAGTGTGAAGTGAGAAACGTTATGGCAGATATTATTCGGTCGTGGGGGCTGAAATCTGACGTAGAAGCAAATATTAAAAAAATATTGGAAGGTATGTACTGTAAAGTTTTTTATTTTCTTCATTTATGCAATAGTTTTTTCATGTTTTATTTACGTATAGTTCTTGCATCATTTCTTTGTCGATCGAGGATAGAGATATTATATATACCAAAAAAACACATACGCAGCAAATAATCACGCGTGATACAGTGGCAAAAAAATGATGCCGGTACGAACGTTTATAAATCTCATCTATATACTTCTTTATGCATTGTAGATTAGTTTCTTTCTATGGCTTAAAACATATTTAGAGTTACTAATAAATAACTAGCACGAGATTTATAAAAGTTTGTACGTGCATCATTTTTTGTGCTGCTGTAGTATCATGCGTATTTGTTGTGCGGTGTTTGACACGTGTTCTTTGATATTTGATATCTTTATCTTTGATCGGACAAAGTGATGTATAACTGCTTAAAATTTAAAGTCGCTTATTAGGTTCCATGTTTACTACTTTGTTAGCTAGAAAAATATGGATGAAAACTTTCGATATTATGATTATCTATCTATGTGCGTTCTTAAATATAATTTGGTAAAGTCAAAAATTTTCCATAAAATATTGTGTCGACAATTGAAGTTTATTTATTTTAAACAAAACTATCTTGCAATTAACTAAACATTTAATTTTATCGACTAAATTTCTATTTCATTTGTTCTACTTCTTTTCTTTCCATTTTTTAGGCGATAGAGTTATATATATTAAATTTTTAGTTGAACATTAAATTTGTCAACAATTAAAAAGCTAATTTATTTTGAACGAAACTATCTTGCAATCAACTAAACATTTGATTTTGTCAACTAAATATTTATTTCATTTGTACTTATTTA
The DNA here is from genome assembly GCF_047496725.1 of Anoplolepis gracilipes. NCBI lineage: Eukaryota > Metazoa > Arthropoda > Insecta > Hymenoptera > Formicidae > Anoplolepis > Anoplolepis gracilipes. The sequence goes on from NW_027328678.1 coordinate 121,272, forward strand.
ATTTCCGTTTTTGAGGCAATAAAGTTACATATATTAAATTTTTAGTTGAACATTAAATTTGTCAACAATTAAAAAGCTAATTTATTTTGAACGAAACTATCTTGCAATCAACTAAACATTTGATTTTGTCAACTAAATATTTATTTCATTTGTACTTATTTAATTTCCGTTTTTGAGGCAATAAAGTTACATATATTAAATTTTTAGTTGAACATTGAAATAGTCTGTCAACAATCAAAAAGTTTAGTTAAAACAAAACGTTTTGTAATCAACTAAAAATTTGATTTTATCCACAAAATATTTATTTTGTTTATTATATTAATTTTCTCTTCATTTTTGAGACAAAAATAAATTTTAATAAAAATTTTAAATTTTTAGAGAATGCTATTACGGAAGAAAATTTCCCCGTCCTTACCTCAGAGTTTATTAAAGAGATGATGCCCAAAATTGGATTAAGAATTGTATTTTCAAAAAAATGGACGGCAATATTTAAAAAAAAGGAAGAGCCTCATGTTAGTACGCATATAAATATATTTTTCATTTTTGACAAAAAAAATTTTCTTACTTTTATCATGGAAAAAATCCTTTAAAAACTTTATCAATTTCTTAAGCAATAAATACATGGAGGGGGAGAACCTGTTTCTTATTTAATTCAATTAAATTTAAACATGTTTGTAATGTTTTTTTTTTAGAAGTGAATTTTAACGCCTATAATTTTGTAATAATTAAATTCCACTAACTTGACTTTAGATAATTTTTTTAAGAATTTTATTTCCTCAAAAATTTTTAATCTCTCTTTATAAAACATTATCAATTATAAATGTTACCAATAAAATAATGTGAACTCTTAAACGTGCTAATAGAAATAGGGGGATAAATATTTGAAAATAATTTTTTGACGTCGAAAATTAATTTAGCCATGATAAAAATGAGAAAAAAAATTTTTTAAATACATTCTAATATACATAAGCATCCACAATTAAATTTTTTTGAGGAATTATTTTCATTCTTAAGCATTAATATCTATTTTTTACTGACTAGGTTACAAACTTGAGTGCAGAGATACCTCAAATGTCAGACAATATTTTGTCGCAAAATTCATTCGAAGATACTAAAAGTGTAAAAAGTTCATCTGAGGATGCTTATAATTTAAAAAGATGGGATGCTTTCTCGGGAAAGCTGACTTATGCCTTAAGAACGAGAACTATGAATCTTAAAGAAATTCTAAATATTAACGCTCACGGAAAGGCAATTATAAAATCCTATAAAACCTCCAAGTTTTTAACACGAAACTCTAGAATGATGATTGTCGATATTATATTGACAGAATTATTGAAAGAAACTATCCAGTAATTTCATTTTACATTTATTTATAATACGTTAAAATTGTTATTTATGTAATATACCTTAATATCTATATATATATATTTTTTAATATATATGTTTATATATGTTTATATTTTATATTTTCATTTTTATGTTTATTTTGTTTTCAGTTTAAAAAATGATGATTTTTCATATGTAGCAGAAGAAATAGTAAAATTATTTCCTACCGAAAGTACAAACACGTATTACATTCCGCCAATTTCAAAAAAATCATCACGATTTGGAAAATCGGAAATTTCACGTGGGAAATTAGTAGACAAATATCGAAATAAAACACGTACTTTAAAAGTTATTAATGAATGGAAACCACCAGCAGACGACCATAGAATTGAAAGATTGGACTCATCTTCCGATGAAGGTAGTCTATAGCTATGTTTTTAAATATACATATACATATATATATATAAACTTAAAATTATCTATTTATCAAATTAATCGAATGTTTATATATATTAATTAATTAATCTTACAGAAGCTATTCTTGAAGCTAAAGAATGGCTTCAAAGTCATCAAATGCCGTGGGAAATTGTTGTGTCTAATTGGAAGCGCACGGCTGAACATCGGCAAAAGAATATTAAGTCAAACCGTAATTTGAAATTGTCAAATCTTCGAAAGCTGGCCTATTCTGAAGCATCCAAATGGATATACGTTAATTAAAGAGGATTACGCTTATTTACAATTATCAACGCGAGAGCTAACTTTAAAAAGTTGGCAAACTTTTTTTGCAAAAATTTTAACTGTTCGCCCACCAAAAAAAGACGATGACACTGCACAAGCTTTAGTGGAGTTGATTGCATGCGATGACTTGACTGATGGTAGGTGTATTTGCTTCTAAATAAATGTACATCATATTTCATTTTGTGTAATTTGTCATTTGATGGAATTTCAGATTCAAAGATAGTTCAGCAAGTAAGACTTCTGCCACATCTATTTCCACCTACAAACCGAATCCGTCAGAAAAGTAGTCAGTGGAAACCATCGATACCTGAATGTAAAGATAGTTTAATTATGTCAACTATAGTAAGTATTACCATTACTAATTATCATTATTACCATTACTAATTATTAATATTTCTCGGTATAAGATTACTCGGTATAAGATTAGTCTTTACAGTTAATAATATATATATACATAATTTTTTGCAGTTAATAGCAGATATTACAAAAATACAACAAGAGAGACGAAAAGCAGCCGCGGATATAGGAATTACATTACAGCCTTTCATCATTACTGTCGGCCCATCCAACGACGTTTCTGATATTTTTATATCAGTTGATGAGATTTTATATAAGGTATCGTCAGTTCTAAAAGCTATAGATATATGCTTTAAAATTTTTCAAGTCTTTGACGTTGAATACCCGATTGAAAGTGCTCATATTTGGTTGTTATTCCAAAGAATTTTATACGGTTATAAAAATAATTTGGATAAACTGACTCCAAATGTAGCAGAAATAATAAGTGACATAATGGCACTTTAAGATTGAAACAGTCATAGATATACATTTCCTCATTTTTAAGTTAAATAATAAGGCAAGTTTTTTATTGTTTCATTCTAATTTTTTATTTTTGAACAGCATATTTTAAAAATCTTTATATGATAATTTAAATATTAGAGAAGAGAGTCAAATGCTTTTTTAAAAAAAAGAATTATTACATTTTTTTAGCAAATTAATTACATTTCTCTCTTTTTTTAAGAAAGTTTATTAACATTTTATGTTTATTTAAATATCTATTTTAAATTTTATGACTGAACATTGTGATTGCTACCTCATTTATAAGATATAAAACACGATATTATAATAAGATCCAAAAATCATTGGATTGCCTAAAAAAATCCATAAAATTATTTTTCCAAACATAATGGTTAAGTATTTTAAATTAATTTATTTTTAAGAGTTAACATTATCTATAAATTTAAACTACTTATATGTTGCTTTTGTTCATTTATGTTTTATTTCTCTTCTTGCTTTCTTTAATTTTTTGAAAGTTTAAAAAAAAGTTTTGACTGCGTGTACTTTTGTTTCAATTTTTTGAAAAAATAGTGTAGTTTTTGCGTAAAAAAATTTCTTATTTTTATAGTACATTATTATATATACATTTATTATATATACATATATAGTTTTTTTCTTATTGCTTTGTTGCAAAAGATAATCTTTTCGTTTAAAGAAAATACCGAAAATGATTCCGTGTCCATTTTGCGAAACAAAATTATATTCTGAAATTTGTCTTAGTAAACATGTCAAACTGCGCCATAAGTCTTTAATATTGTCTGCCTGCTATTGCCGCTATGAAGGATGTGCAAGAATTTTTAACAATTTTTATTCATATAAAAGGCATTATTTTTCAAGACATTTTGGGTCACTTCATACAATACGAATCGATCAGAATAGAAACCTTGAAAATTATTCTTTTGACCTTACAGAAAGTTTGAGTGGTCCTAAAGTTGTGTTTTTGAATATTCAATCCTCACAACCGGAATATTCACTTCACGAGCCTGCAATTTTTAATATAGAAGCTTTCGAAGATATAGTACAAAAAAAAATCTCATTATTTGTTTCACAACTTTACTCAAAATTGAATCTTCCACGATTGTTTGTGACTACTTTAATTGATAATTTGAAGAATTTGTATAATTTGACTCTCATACCGATTTTAAAGCAAAAATGTAGTTCTACAAATTACAAACAGGCTCTTTCAGATCTCAAAAAAATGTTAATAATATTGCAATACGGTTTTGATAATTTCAAATCCAATCATTACAATTTAAAATATTTTGAAAAAGCAAATGTTCTGATAAGGCCACAATCGTTCAGAATTCATACATTGATAAGTTCTTACTTTATCGGAGGAAAACGCAAAAACTCTCTTTCAAACACAGAAATCCAAGTCTATCTATAAAAACGGTCCTAAAAAAATTTCTAGAATTACCGAACGTTTTTTCTTCAATTTTAGAACACATTAAAGAATGCAAATCTAGCGAATTAATAATTTCAAATGTTCAGGGTGAATTATGGCAGAACATTGAATTTCAATTTGTAAAACTGTATTTCCATTAATATTATATTTTGATGATGTTGAGATCAATAACCCACTCGGTTCGCATGCTAATATACGAAAACTTGGTGCCGTCTATTTTTCATTAGGATGTATTCCATATCAATATAGTAGTATGTTGGAAAATATATTTCTTGCTCAACCCTATTACACGAAAGATCATAGGATTGCCGGTAACCTAAGAACATTTCGTAATATTATCGATCAAATAATAGATCTTGGAAAACATGGATTAACTATAAATGTGAGTGGCCAGCAACGAACAATTTATTTTGCTCTGTTAGCGATCATTGGTGACAACCTTGGTTTGAATGAAATTTGTGGTTTTACAACCAGTTTTAATGCACAAAATGAGTGTCGAATATGTACAGCGGATAAAACTGCGAGTCGAAAACAAGTAAAAGAAAATAGTCAAATGCTAAGGACCAAACAAAATTATCAGAAAGATTGTGAAAACTGCTCCACTGGAGTGAAAAAATGCTAAATACTAAATGCGTTTTTAATAAAATTCCGAAATTTCATATTATAGAAAATGCAAGTCTTGATCCTATGCATGAATTATTCGAAGGAATATGTAGATACGAAATAGCTAAAATCTTGAATTTTTTGATAAATAAAGAACATTTCTTTTCCCTTGAAATTTTAAATGCTCGCTTGCAACATTTTGATTGTGGTCGAAACTTTGATAAAAATAAACTAGTTTCAATATCGTGTAACGCTCTTGATGCACAAAATTTAATTATTTCAGCGTCAGAAATGGTTTTTTTAATTAAACATCTTGGTGTTTTGATCGGCGATTTGGTGCCCATAAATAATACCGTTTGGAAAGTTTTTCTTGTGTTACGGGAAATTATAAATATTATAATGAGTTCATCATTTACTTCCACAACAATTCAACTCCTTGAAACTTTAATATCGGAACACCATTTTCTATATATGGAAGTTTTTGCAGTGTCATTAAAACCTAAACATCATTTTATCGTACATTACCCGCGATTATTGAAAAGATTAGGACTACTTAAACATTTATCTTGCTTTCGTTTTGAAGCAAAGCATAAGCAATTCAAAGAGAATGCAAAGGTTATAAAATCCCGCAAAAATTGCCCGTACACTTTAGCACTAAAACATCAACTTCTGTCATATAGATTTCTCAGTGAAAAAGGATTTTTTTATCGATTAAGTTTAGGATCTACACTACATCAAGAATTAACTGATCTTCCAGATTATCTTGATTTCAAAAATACACTCCTGCGGTATATCCAATACGAACATATATTCAACACTTGAATTAAAGTCAATGGACTTACTTATTATAAAGATATGGTTGTAGCTATGTATATAGATGACAATATTATTGTCTTTGGCAAAATTAATTACATAATTATTAATAATCTGCGCCAAATATACTTTATATGTACAGAATTTTGTACAAAAGCTTTTAATAGACATTATTGTGCATATGAAATAATTAAGAAAGCTGTTTGGAGATTTATAAAGTTAGAAGATTTATTTTCTTGTATTCCGCAAAATGTTCATGTAATGAGCGATGGTAATTTATATATTTCATGCGAATTTTAGGTTTCGATATTATATTCTATTTTGTAAAAGGTTACTTTAATTTGTATCCATTTATATTCAAACTTATCTTCAAAAGTGTTTAATAAATGATATTATACAATTAAAAGTATATAATATATTATATAATTAAGGAATATATAATAGATTATGTAAGTACAATAATAAGTAATGAATAAAAAAAATATATATATACGTTATTGTTTACACTTTTTTATTTAACTTTTCAATTCCTCCGACACAATTAATATTAATGCAATAAAATTACTCTATAATCTTACGAAATTGCAAATTCTTCTAAATATATATAAATATAGAGGTAAATTTAATAAATAATAACATTTAAGGCTTCTTGTACAATACCAGGCAATTTTTATTCGAAGAATGTAATGTATTAAGCTGATAGGATAGTTTTAATCTTTACAACAATTTATTTAACTAATTTAAATAATGAAGTTTTAAAATCTTTGCACAATGCCAGGTAGCAGGCTATTCCTATTGGAACAGGAAATAACACAGGTAAAAAAGAGAGAAAAAAATCTTTCTCTTTCTTGTCTGTGTTATTCTCTGTTCCTATTGCCTGTTGCTTGGCACTGTGCAAAAACTTTAAAACATCATTATTTAAATCAGCTAAATAAATTGTTGTAAAGAACAAAACTATCTTGTCAGCTTAATATATTATGAAGTTCTTCAAATAAAAATTGTATTAATCAAACTAAATATTGCGTTCTCTTAACAAATTTTTCATTCTGGTAAATTAAATCTTTACTAATTGAACAATAACTTTATTCAAATCAATTCAGAATTTTGTCCGTTAATTTCAATGAATGGACATATTGATCATAGATTTAATTTATTTAATAAGATAATTATTTATACTGACTGGATTTTTAGTTAGTTTTATTTTATATTTTGGTAGACGTTATATTTTTTTTGTTATTTGTAATGAAAATTTAGTTACTTCAACTTAATTAAGATATTTTTAACAAATTGTTTTTATTAACTAAATAAATCTTGACTTTATTCTAAAATTTTTTTTGTCTAATGACAAAACAATCATTGTACCAATCACTTAAATTTTTTATTAAATTAGATCAATAAATGTACCAACTATGCATTAAAGTCATTTTACAAAGCTTTCATTTAAATCAAATGTTTATTTTGTTATTTTTATTTTATCTTTCGATGTAGACTGCATATGTTCAGTTCCTAAAATAAAATTTTAATTTTTTCTATCTTTGTGAATATAAATTTCAATTGTTTTTTTAATAAATAGAACTAAATTTTCATTCATCAAACTATATATATTGTTGTTTTATAGTAATTGTTTATTTCAATACAAAGTGGTTTTGTTATTTGGAATGAAGATTAATTTAAGACTAAGAATTTATCCACATTAAACATGAATAAATTCGTATACCAACAAAATATTGCATTACAATATCTATGTAGATTTTTATGAAACTCTCAACTTTGTTGGTTCAAATAATACTTTGTTTACAACAGTAACAAATTATTTTGTGTCATCGTAATAATGTTTGTTTGAACGTATCGGACTAAATAATTTGGTAAGATTAAACATATTTTGCGTTATTCAACAAAATTTTTTTCTCAGTGCAGGTTGGACCATTTAATCCATTCAGTCGAATATCTCGAAAACCAAGCCCGGGAGAGAAAAATGTTTCAGACAAAAGTTGTATGGTTTCAAGAGGGCCATAAGATGGTACCATTAGTTTGACCTTGAAAAGTCATTTGAAGGTCAATTCAAGTTTTTTAAATGGAACACCCTATATATTTTTACATATTCTTGTAGCTCATCTCGAGGGCTTTCCAAAACACTTATGACAAAGTATTTTTCATTAAGTATTTTTTGAGTTATAAGGCTTCAAAGTTACAGTATTTTGACATAAAATACAAGATATCTCATAAAATATTCATTTTTTGATGATCTTACTCTAATACTTTTATGCACAGAATAACGAGACGAATCAATTGGCATAATTAAAACACATAATTATGTTAAAGTAAAAATCTGAATTTGCAACTAACAGTTACACATTTTTACTTTAACATAATTATGTGTTTTCTTTACACCAATTGATTTGTCTCATTATTCTGTGCATAAAAGTATTAGAGTAAGATAATCAAAAAATGAATATTTTACAAGATATCTTGTATTTTATGTCAAAATACTGCAACTTTGAAGCCTTATAACTCAAAAAATACTTAATGAAAAATACTGTCGTTGTTCGTTGTTTTTTCCGGGTCTGAACTCCCGTCTAACGTCCGACAGAATAATCGCGGCGGTAAGGAACGCGTAATCGGGCTCGCGATTTTCGCTAGCGGGAATCATCAACTCGACGTGGGTTCAAGCGAGAACGCGTTTACTTTGATAAGGGCTACCTATTATATCGCGATTCGCGAGCAACGAATCTCAGAAGAAAGCACGCTATTCTGAGTTTTCACGATATTTTTTAAGAAGCGGAGTAACACACTATCATCAACGAAGCTCGAGATCGAGTGCGCCGAAACGGTCGCGCGAGGGGGATTTTATAGACATAAAGTTTCGAGAAGATTCTCGACTTTTCTCGGTGATAATTTTGTTATTAATTTACTCAAAGTCATCTTTTGTTAAATTCGCTCGATCTTTGTTGTTGTTTGTCATCCCGTCGTGTGACCGTTTTGCGATAAGAGATTCGGATTCTCGAGTCGAGTTGGAGGAATCCGATTGGTGAATTTGGATTCCTCCGAGCTTGCGTGTTCGCCGGCGCGGCTGGAAGCGCGCGGCAAGTCGGCGGCGCGGCGATTATAAATTAAAGTTTTTGGTGTTCGTTTGCGAACATATATATATATTGTTACGTCCTTCTTCAATCTTTGCGTTGTCGCGCGAAGACACTTCTTACACACACTCACTCTCACTCGCGTAAATAAGAAATAATCTTTAATACCACGATCTAATACAATGCACAAATTAAATACAAAAACGTATGCATGCAAAGCCAAAAAATTCGGCACATCCGCGCACATCAACGGCTCAACCCAAATCAATCTTTTTTTTTCAAAATATATCACCGGAAACAAAACCAAGCGGTTGTCAATAAACAATCCTCCAACGAAGACATTCAGCGGATGCCGAACCAGGGACGTAACATTTGCTCTCCTTCTTCAAAATTGTCGTCCCGACAATCAGAAACAAAGGGCTATCTAAAGCTGTTCTTGATCTGAGTGCTCCGATGTCGACCTCAGAACTCCGACAAATATGCCTGTACTACCCTGAGCTCCTGCCACAGGTTACCGTACAATCCGCCACATTGAATCCCGTCGCACATACACACGTCGACTCCACAGTATCGACGAGCCATCCTGCCCTACCCTGGGCTGCTGCCTCAGGTTACCGAGGAATTCGCTGTTCGAACCCAATCGACTTCCGAAGTTCTTTCCCCTACGTCCAGGTTTCCCTGCGACCGTGAGGAAATCTTCGAACAAGAGGGAGTTATTCTCCGTGGACCCAACGTCCCAGAAGGGGCTCCCCAAGTCCCTGCCTCGACATTTGCCCTATGACCCACAGGAAAACCACCGATCAAAAACCGTGGGTGAGGCAGTCTTCTTAGGATGACAATTTCCCTTTCTTTCCTAAATTCAGCTCGCTGTTCAGCTCAACCGCTTCAGTCAAAAATTCCTTCCTTAATCCTCTTTCCAAGACAAAGACTCTAAGAAAAGAAAAGATATTACGCAGTAACTTAATATTACTTAATACTACACGCAATCATTCTACCTATTATAATGTATTATATATAATACATTCAACCTAACCTAACACACTATACACCAAACGATCCATAAATTAGATTCCGGGCTCCGATTTACTTCACTCTAAGGTTCTTTCGAGAAAAGAAACTAATCGATCTGCATGCACTATTTTCTTCCTGTGTCGAGGTGTCTTTTGAATACAATAACTACTTCGTTTAATTTCTTCACTATTAAATAGGGACCCTCCCAATTGCTTTGCAATTTTTGAGCCTTTCCTTTACTTCTGCAAGGATTAAACAGCCAAACTCTCTCTCCCTCTTCAAAAAGAACTCCTCTAACTTTTCGATCATACCGAGCCTTCATTTGTAAAGATCTCAAAGCCATACGTTCTCTAACACCGGAATGAATCTCTTCTAACTTCTCTTTAAAATTTTTCACAAAATTTCTTTCCGGAGATAATCTCTCCTCATAAAATCTCGGACTGCCCTGTAATAAATCCATATGTAATCTAAGCTCTCTGACAATAGAAATGTACTAAAAGTTGTTTGAAAATGCATTTAACTTATACGGAAAGGATCACTGTATTGATTATGAGATGGTATGGCGACAGATTAAGGTCCTATCGAGAAGTAGCTCATGTATTCAATGCCACATATCCTGACCGTGAACCAATTTCAAAGTCAACTGTTGAAAGAACATGCATTTTCTGACAATAGAAATGTACTAAAAGTTGTTTGAAAATGCATTTAACTGATACGGAAAGGATCACTGTATTGATTATGAGATGGTAAGGCGACAGATTAAGGTACTATCGAGAAGTAGCTCATTTATTCAGTGCCACATATCCTGACCATGAACCAATTTCAAAGTCAACTGTTGAAAGAACTGTTGGTCGTTTTCAAACGACCGGTGTAATTAAAGATGCGCCTAGATCTGGAAGATCCAAAAATGCTAGTAATGACAAAAAAGCTTTAGATGTTCTGCTAACTGTACACGATAATCCCCATACATCGGTCTCGAGAGCAGCTCAAGAAAATTATATTAGCACAACATCAGTCCATCGAATTTTAAAGAAGCATCACTATCATTCTTACAAAATGCATCTAGTCCAAGAGCTATCCGAAGACGATTATGACAGAAGAGTGGAATTTTGCGATACAATGATGACATGACTTGCTGATAACTGTCAGTTTTTCAACTGGATCTGTTTTTCTGATGAAGCAACATTTGAATTAAACGGTTCTGTAAATCGACGGAATATGAGGTATTGGGCAGATGAAAATCCGCATTAAATGAGAGACTGTCACACGCAGAATCCTCAGAAGTTAGGGCCGGAATAATGCTTAATCGTATTATAAGACCGTCTTTTTATTGAAGAAAACATAAATTCTCAAAATTATTGCAATTTGCTAAGAAACCAAGTGATACCTGCTATTCAGGATACTGCTGGAGAAGCTTTCCACAATGTTTGGTTTCAGCAGGATGGGGCTCCGGCTCATTTTTCTTTGAAAGCTCGAAATATTCTCAACGATGTTTTTACTGATCGATGGATTGGTAGAAAAGAAAAATAGAATGGCCACCGAGATCGCCAGATCTGACCCCATTAGACTTCTTTTACTGGGGGTATTTGAAAACAAAGGTCTATGAGACTAGGTCCGAAAATTTAGAAGAGCTGCGGGAAAAAATAGTGAACGTTTCAAATTCAATCACAACCGATATTTTAACTAACATTATCGATACGTTTTACGTTCGCTTAGGACACTGCCAAGTTGTTGAAGGACATCAATTTGAACATTTGATAAAATAATTAGTGTTTTTATTCCTTCACTACATCATGTTCCCATCCTGGTCTTGCCTTAGTTGGCCGGACACGCACGCACGCACGCCCGCCCGCCCGCACGCACGCACGCACGCACGCCCGCACGCACGCACGCACGCACGCCCGCACGCACGCACGCACGCACGCACGCACGCACGCACGCACGCACGCACGCACGCACGCACGCACACACACACACACACACACACACACACACACACACACACAGAGAGGTATACGCGTGCCCGCGTGAAGCCTTATCTTTTTTCTGTTGTCGTCGTGGGCCCTCGCTATCGCAAAATCTCAATAGAAATGTTCAAATAATCATAACCCTGTCAAAAATAAATCGTAGAGACCTCGGCGACTGCGCGTTGTTTTCGTCTCGGAAAGCCCTTTCAAATGAGCTCTCATTCATTTAAGACCCCATATGCCATTTAAGATTTTTTGGCCTCCTCCTTCCCCCGTTCCCCCAGAATGTGGAGGTGGGTGTTTTTATAGTTAAATAATAGATTTTGTGATCCCATTGTATCCTTAAAAATTTCAATCCTATATTTCAAACCATTCAAAAATTATTTACGTGGCCCCGAACTTTTGGTAGGCACTGTATATGTATATGTAATATATACAATTATTTATATAATATAAATTATATAAATTATATAAATTTATATAACATTATATAAATAACTTTTATATAATAAAATATGTAAGACACATTAAAAATAAATAAATTATTTTGATGCAATACTGATGTATCTTTTTATTTGTGTACTTCGCTAAAACTAACAATTTGTAAATACGTATATGTATATGTATATGCATACATATATAACAAAGCAATAATATAAGCAAACTTTTATTAAACTCTCAACAATTACATTTTTTATAAAATAAAGTTTCTTAACATTTGTTTTAATATTGAGTTTCTTTAAATTTAATGTCAGATTTTGCGAGCATTGTGTCTATTCTTCACTTGTTATAAAATTTAATAAAAATCTCTTTGTTAAGAATTTGCAAATAAACATATGTAAAAAATTGTTGTTATAAATACAAATTAATTTCAAAAAATGTTAAAAAAATAATTTTTAATTTTATTCAATTTATTTATTAATTTTATAACCTTTCGCTGTTTTGATGACTTTTGATATCTATAAAAATATAATTTTTGATATATTAAACGTAAAAAAATCTTCAACACATTATTAAATATTTATATCAAGACTTTTAAGTATTTTAAATAATAAACATATTTTAAATAAGTAAATAATAAAAAAATTTTAAATAAAAATAATAATTTTTTACATCTTTACCTGCTGTATCTTTTGTTATATTATAATAGATGTGCAGTATGAATATTATTTTTAGATATCATAAATAATTCAAAAAGTGAAGAAAATAGGAAAAAGAATTTTTCTTAATTTAGAATTTTTTTCTATAAAATTAAAATAAAATATCTGTATATATAAAAATGTAATTAATTAGAAATGAGTAAGTAAGATACTAACAAAAGTAAACTAACTATTAATACACTTACATTATAACAAATACATTTTAAACAAATAAATTATAAATACCAAATTTTTTACCTTTTATATATAGCTAAGTATATACTTAACTATATATATTTAATTGTCCCCAAAATAATTATATCTACAATAATTGTATTTATAAATTGTCCATAAAAATCGTGATATATAAATTTGATGATATAAATATACATAATATAATATACAGAATATAATAATATACAGAAAAAACCAGAAACGGTCAAATATGTCATAAACAATGCATTTTAGAAAAAAATGTTTTGAATAAAAGTTATCAGACTTAAAAAGACACATTTAATTGCAGCACGAGTTTGATTGTAGGTTTGTATGTGATATGTTATATGATAGTCAACGATTTAATTTTCTTAAATAAAACTCATTTTATTTTTTATTACATATCCCTAATATTTCATATATAAGAGCTTTTCAAAACAAACTATAAGTGTATAATAAAGTATTTTTTACAAAATATCATATTTTTACAAAATATCTTGTAAACAGTAATTCAGTTTTCGATAATCTTACCTAAATACTTTTATGCAGAATAATGAGACGATTGATTTAGTATTTAGTGTATAGAAAACACATAAATATCCTAAAGAAAAATTATATAACCGTTAATTGCAATTATATTTGTTTTTTTTAAGACAACTATGTATTTTCTTTACACTAATTGATTTACCTCTTTGATTTGTGCATAAAAGTATAAAGGTAAGTAAATAAATAAATTCAGTGCTCTCTTAAATAGAAACTAAAGTATAAAATGTAAACGGCGATAGAGAGCAAAAATGTGTCCTGACTAAGGTAAATACACTCAATCTATGATAAAATAAATAACAAAGTTTGAGCATAATGGATTATTTATCCACTAATCTTACATATATCGTAACATGTTCAAGTAATAAATCACTTACAAAAAATTTTTTGAAAAATCGCAACCCGCAAATTTACAAAATTGGAGATATTATAAAAAAATAGAATTAATTACTTAAAATGCGTACGTTTCGAGCTCAATTTTGAGTCTTCTTCAGCGCTATGATTACATACAATAATAAGAATTTTTATGGAACGGGAAATATAAACAATAAATTAAATATAAAGATATAGTTAAGCTATTAACTTAATTATTTTGGATCCTCTCTGAAGGGTGTCTTTATAATGATTTTGGCAGTCACCATGAGTCAACTTTACATAAAAAATCACTAACCTGATAATATTGCATAAGAATAAGCAGTGACCGTTGAAATCTGTGAAAATATTGAAGTTTTTCATGTAAAACGAAATAAAACACTCTGTATTATCACTATTCAATATATGTTGGGAAGTCACTCATACGATATTCTGTGATGGTTGATAATAATTAGTTGACTCAAATCCGTGTACTGCGGAGGACGTTCCTATAATGTCAAAAAACGGTGCGAGTTTCGTGTTTATATAATGTTATTCCCACCACTATATTTTTGGAAAAGTGTTGACAATATCTTGATAGACACTTGGTAGATTTTCTGTGTCCGTTTGTAAATTCAGCCCATTCCTTTGTCTTTTTATAAATAGCATTTCAGAGATAAGCCTCTTAGTATAAAATGAAGCCTCATCTAGTACCCTAACGTTTTCCCAGTCAAAATCATGTTCAAAATCTCTTCTGTGATTAGTGATTACCGAGTTTGTATTCGTATTAAGATATATATGTCTTTTATGTTCATTAATTCTGGTTTTTAACTTCCGGGATGTTTGGCCAACATATGAGGCATCACAATGGCTACAGTTAATTTTATATATGACATTGGTTTTTAAATCTGTTGGTATGATGTCTTTGTGAGCTCTAATTAATTTATTCATTTTATTAAGACTGAACTGTGCGAGTTTCAAACCAGAATTTTTTGTTAAACAATTGAATTTCTCCGTTAAACCTTGTATATAAGGGAGCGTGAAATAAACTGGTTTCACTTCACTTGGGGAGTCACTTGTGAGAATTTTTTTGTTAATGATAGTTTTTAACTGTAGTCCAATGACATCAAATATTAGTTTTAAGGGGTAATTATTATCTAAAAGAATTCTGATGATCTTGTCTAAATTTTTTCTGTGATATCTGGGGTTTGAGAGGAAAATTACTTTGTCAACTAATCCGATGGTTGTGCCCCTCTTTTGGTGGAGTGGGTGGTGCGAGAAGTAATTTAGGTACCTCCCTGAAAACGTAGGTTTGTGATACCAGTCGAATGTTAAAATATTATTTTCTGTCATAAATGTGATGTCAAGGAAATTAATTTTATGATCTTTCTCTACCTCAATAGTGAATTGTAATCTATCATGTTGTGAATTGAACGTATTAAGTGTTTCGTCAATAGCGTCGGAGGGAACAGCCATAATTATGTCATCTACAAATCTGAAGTAAAATGGAGGAACAAATTGTAATGTGATCAATGCTTTGTCTGTATATAACGTTATTAAATGTAAAATACGTGTAGTTTAAACCCCCTCTCTCCATCCCTCTGGCCATCCCTCCCTTCCTCACACCTTATTACAGAATCTCCATGCCCACCTCTCTAATTCTTTTCCCCCATATTTCCACACCTCCCCTGGGATCCTATCTATCTCTGCCGCTTTTCCATTTTTTATTCTCCCTATCACCCCCTTAATTTCTTCTATTCCAATCCTTTCCTCATACTCCTCCCCCTCCCTCCTGTCCCTGTACTCCCTGATCACTCTACTCTCTATCCCTCCTTGCAACATCATAAAATACTCTCTCTATCCCGATCTCCTCATTCACTCTTCTCTTTCCCCTCTTCCTCTCCATATTCACTAGCTCCCACACCTCCCCTTCTTTCTTAACTTCCCTTGCCTTCTTCTCCCATCTTTCATTCTCTTTTCTCTTTTTCTTCTCACACAACTCTTTATATTCCCTCTTCTTTCTCTTGTACCTCTCTCCCTCGATCTCTTCCCTACGCCACTCCCTTAACTCCTTCCTCACCTCTCTTTACTTCTCCTTACATTCCTCATCCCATCATCATTCCTGCTTTCTCTCCCTTCTTCCTTTTCCTTCCTCCGTTTCTTTTATCACCTCCTTTATTCTCCCTTCTATCCCTCTCCCTTCTCCTCCCTGTTCCATTTCCCCCAACCTCTCCATCACTTCTCTAAACTTGTTCCTTCCCGCTCCTCCCTCCTCCTCTTTTCCTTTCCTTTCGTTTTTCTTCTCTTATCCATACTTCTAAAGGGTGATGATCCGAATATATCTTATCCCCCATTCTTAACCTACCCACTTTTTCCTCCACCTCCCCGTCCCCTATCACAATCGATTACCGTATCCCCCTTCCCCCCGTAAATGTAAACTCCCCCCTCTCATCTCCTCTAACCCTCCCGTTAAGATTCCCAGCCCCCATTCTTCCAGAAACTCTATCAACTGTCTGCCCTCCCTATTCCTCTTCTTATCTTTCGATCGCCTTCCCCTCTCCTCCTCCTCTCCCCCGTCCACTCTTCCTCCGTCCTCTGCTGTCCTCGCATTGAAATCCCCCCTATTAGCGTTATCACTCTCTCCTTTTCCTCTCTTATCCACTTTTCCAATTCCCCTGTCATCTTTCCCACACCCCCTCCCCCACATACACTCCTATCACCCTCCATTTCTCTTCTCCTACCTCAATCTGCCCACCATCATACCCTCCGTTCCCCCCTCTATCCTACTTCCTTTCTCCAACCACTTTCTCCTTATACCCATCAACATACCTCCCTTCGGTCTTCCCCTCTTCCCCTCCCCCTTCGCCACTTGTATCTCCCATTTTAACTCCCTCGGCAATTTCCTTTTCATCCTCTCCCAGCCCTTCTCGTCTATCCATATCTCCGATAAAACTACCATACCCCATACTCTCAAAGCTCTCCAGAATTCCTCATCTTTCTTTCTCAATCCTGCCACATTCCAAAAAACCACTTTTTCCATCCCCCCTCCTCTCTTTCTCTCCCTCCCTATTCTCCCTCCTCTCCCCCTTCCTTCCCCCTCCTATTCCCCTCTTCGTCTGTTCTGCACCCTAATTTTCCCCCTGTTCTTCCCTTCTATTCTTTCCCTCCTCATCTACCAACCTTTCCTCCTTCTCTTTCCTTCTCCACCATTTGTCCTCTATCATTATCCTCCCATATCCCAATCTTATCCTCTTTCCCGAATTCTCCTCCTTTCTCGCAATCTCCTTCAATTTCTTCCTCATCCTCCTTTCCTTTCTTGTCTAATCTTCCAATATTCTCCTTCCTCCCCCTCAGCCCACTCTTCTTCCTCCATATCTCCCTTTTCTGATCCTCATCCTCCAACCTCACTAACACTTCCCTATCTTTCTCTTTGTCTCCCCCTAGTCTTTTCACCTCTTTAACCCTCGCCTCTACACTTATGTCTCTTATTATCCTCTCTACAACCTCTTTTCTTTTTTTTTCTTCCACTTCCACTCCTCTTATTATTATATTCTTCCTTCTTTTCTCTCTATCCTTCATCTCCATCTTTCTTTCCGTCTCCTTTATCCTTCTCTCTATATTCCCTCTCTCCTCTCTTCCCTTCCCGTCCTCTCCTTCCCCTTTCTCCCTGTCCTTTTCCAGCTCCATCACTCTCCTCTCTAATCCCTTAATACAACTCTTCAACTCATCCCTTTCCTCCTTCCACCTCTCTTCCATCCCTCTAAACTCTTTTCTCATCTCCTCAATCCACCCCTTCATTCCCTCCTTCATCATCCCCTCCATCTCAATCCTCCATTTCTTCATCATCTCCTCCCATCCTCTCTCCTCTTTTCTATCGTCTTCCTACTTTTTAAAAATACCCTCTCATCGTTTCCCTCCCAATCCTCTCTCTTCCTCTTTATCCACTCTTCCATATTCCCTTCACTTCCTCTTCTCTCCTTCCCAAACTTCCCGCTTTTCCCTAATCTCTCTGCCATTCTAAATTTCTTTCTATCCACTTACGCCCTCTACGTCGACGCCTTATTCGCTCCCTATCCACTTGCCTTTCTCTATAGCTTTCTTCTCTATGCCTAATTCCCTGTCTACTTGCTCTTCTCAATATCTTTACCTTCTATACCCCAACTGTCACTTTTCACCGCAACCTCTCTGTCCCTCTTTTCTCCCTATACCTCCCACTCTCTACTCTCTCCACACACGCTCGTCACTCTCACTCTCCCTCTTTCACCCTCTCAAACTTCCTCTCTCACTTTATTCACCCATTCACTTCACTTTCAACAGCCTCTTACTCTCCACGTGTCACTACTTTACGCATCAGAAGCGGAAGTCCCAGAAACCTTATATATTATTGCATATTCTTGTAGCTTACCTCAAGAGCTTTTCAAAACATTTATGATAAAGTATTTTTCATTAAGTATTTTTTGAGTTATGAGACTTGAAAGTCACAGTATTTTGAATTAAAATACATAATATTTCGTAAAATATTCATTTCTCGATAATCTTACCTTAATACTTTTTTGAATAGAATAATAAAAGAAATCAATTTGTATAAAGAAAACACAGTTGTCTTAAATAAAAAATTTGAATTTGCAACGAGCAGTTACGTATTTTTTATTTCGTCAATCGTAACGTGATCAAATGCAACGTGGTCAATAGTAACATGGTTAATCGCAACGTGGTCAATTGCGACGCGTGGTCAATTGCAACGTAGTCAAATGCAACGTGTGGTCAATCGTAACGTGGTCAAAAGTATCTGTGGTCAATAACAACATGGTCAAATGAGACGCTCCCGATGTAGTCTACGCACACCAAAAATTTTGCGATTTACCATGTTTCAGGCACCTTTCACGCAAATTTTCAAATATTTATAACTAAAAAACGAAGCCTCTATCGCAATTTTGTTATTCATGATTTTTGTCTTATTTTATCTTGTAGAATTACTCCTTAAATTTTGTCCCACTTGTTGCCGAACACCCTGTATATATATTAAATAAAGAAAGAGAAAGAGAGAGAAAGAAAAAAAAAGAAAAAAGAATGCTTTTTTAAAACCAACCGTAAATATTAAAATTAAATATTTAACAATCAATTAGCATTGCGGAAAAAAACTATAACGCTTAACTTTAACATATACAATATAATTATACAACACAATATAAACATAAACAAGATAAATGGCGCGCGCGTTTAAACTGTTCTAGTATATAATTATAAAATACAACGTAAGAATATATAAGTATAACATTAAAACATTGAAAAATACGCAGACATGCAAAATAAGTTTCTTACAGACTTCAAACTTTACAAACAAAATACCGAATCAGTGCTCAAATGCACATTCCAATATAACACTATAATAATAAAATTAAAAGAAAAGCAATAGAAAGCAAGAAGAAACTTATTATATTGTAGATCTTAAACGTACTATATAATTGTGACAAAGCATATTCAACCGTCGCTCAACGCGTCTGACATACAAGTGAAAATAAAAAATCGCTATTTACAAAAGGTATTTTCAACAATAGACGTGTACGTATAATGTAAGCATTCTGTATTTTTCGTTGATTTAAACTATTTCTTTGACGTCTAATAAGCATTTACAATACAAGTTTTATTCAGAAAAGTTCGCATTCAAAATTTCCACATTATTTCAGTCAAATTCATGATTATGCTGTCCGTGATAACAGATTTTTGTGTGGTATTTCTATTAATGTGATTTTTATATTCATTTTTTGATTCTTGTTAAAAATCTACTCGCGTCTGACTAACATACGAGGCAGTCTTTATATGAAATTTTGTACATCACATTGTTATGTAAACAATTGAGCAAAACATCCTTGAACTTGAATAAATGAACGTAATTTATTCATGCCCATGTATGACATTTTTATATCCAAATCACGGACCACGAGACTGAATCGTCCAAAAAACTGTGTACGTACAACATATTAAAATATGAAACCCAGGAAAAATTAAAATCACATATATTCATAGTATTATCCTGGTTACTATTTTGGCTATTCACAAAATAAAGTTCTAAAGCCAGCTAGTGAAAGAAGGCAAAATAAGGTCGATGGCAGGCGAACAACAAACTCACTCTTGGAAAAATGGGGGATCATTTCAACGCTAGCTTATGACCTCGGGAAATAGTCAACTAAAATCAAGTACATGACAAGAAATGGGAAGTCATGCGCACATACGTGTCATGTATGGACACACGCGCATGTACACACACATGTGTGTATGCATATATACAGGGTGATTTAAAACAATCTGATGTCCTTAAAATGACATATTCTTAAGCGAATTCTAAAACAATTTTTCCTTTACTAAAATTTGATTTGAAGCGTATTTTTTGAGTTATAAGCAAAAATAGTTAGCAAATCACACGTCGAGTATAGAAGGCAGGCAGGAACGGCGCGACGCGCCGCGAGCGCCGGCGCAGCTGACCGTCCGACGGGTGATTACCACCGTATAAGTCGCTAACTATTTTATCTTATAACATAAAATTATGCTTTAAATAACATTTTGGTAAAAAAGAAAACGTCTTAGAATTATGTCAGGAATACGTGTTCTTTAAAATAACGTTACTTTAATGACCAAAAATTATTCCGGATCGCCGACCGTCAGACGCTACAATCAGCTGATTGCTACACGCGATGTGTGTATCGGTGAATCGGTAGTGAGTGAATAAACAGTAAATTTGTTATCGCTTAAACTGTATTGTGTCAATCAAGTGTTGTGTCTGTGATGTCTGTGTCGTCCGTCTTTGAAAAAATATTGATTGACTCTCTCAGCTGAGCCGAAAAATCAATATATCGATCGGTCTGAAGTCGGCGACGACAATAGAAGGAGCGTTGCACGAAGACGGTTACTTAAAAAAAGGGAGTCTTGTTATGGATTTCGGTCAAGAGAGATTTTTTAATGAGCATTAAAATTATAATCTGTATAATTATTATTCTTATAAAGATCGTTGTGAATTTAAAGAAGTCTCGAGAGTGAAATTTCGATAACGCAATTTTTACAAGAATGGCAAATAAACTAGAAACGGATAAACGAAGACTAAAATAGAAATTAAAATTTTATTAAAATATTGTTACCTTTAAGAGAATCGACAAGTATTTGTATTCCTTTATGGGGGTTTATTTTATCAATAGCAGCTTAAAAATTTCTCACTTCACCTTTTACAATTTCACAATAAATATTATTGAAAATATCACTACAACACTATCACTCACAATTTCCGCACATAATCACACAGCAAAATATTACCAATTCACTATTATTATTTATAAAGAATTGTTTGAGTTTGGTTATAATTTGTTACTATTTACTTTCTGACTGTTTTGTACCTAATTCTACTGCGCACTCATGAAATAGCACTGATATGAGCTTCGATAATAGAGAAATTGAACATGAAAAGAGTTTCGCACATAACGTGACATACATTCCGCGCAACAAAAAAAGCTGCATTATTTAATTTTGTATTTAAATATCTACAATGATAAAGCAAAAATAAAAAACACAATGTATTTTGCCAATATATCTAACCATTATAATCCGCAAAGTAATGAAAAATACAACCCAAACTTTAATTAATAAAAATTAATAAAAATTTTTTTAACTTTTTCAAGATAAGTAAAGAACCTTATGTGTTATTTTCATTAATCGATAATTGTGTTTTTTCTTTTCTCTTACGTATTTTGTTATTGAGTGTGACTAGTTTTTTAAAATATCATATTTTTTTTGTTTGGCATATAATAATATGTATACTAAAATACATTGTTCTGTTTTATTTTCAATTCGTTATTATAAATATTTGAACAAAAATTAAATATGACTTTTTTTTACGCGAGGGTTACAAAATTTCTCTCTCTTTCTTGTTTTGCAAAAATGTTCTCAACGAAAAACCGTTTAATCGCCCTAAAAAGGACGGATTTGTTCGCTCTGAAAAGGACGGATTTAATTTTATTTTTCTTCACAAAAGATGTTCAAAATGGCTTCCGTCCATCGCAACGCAAGCTCTTAAACGTCTTGACATATTAATTTGCAGATTTTCTAACATGTTTTCTTCAATAAACCAAATTGCTTCATGAAGTCCAGATCCTCAATGGTTTCAGGCAGTTTTCTATAAACAATCTCCTTACAATTACCCCATAAAAAAATCTAATAGGTTAAGATTTGAAGATCTTTTAGGCCAATGTATTGGACCATATCGACCCATCCAGCGTCGAGGAAACTGCGGATTTCAGTATCTTGATACAACTGTGGCATTGTGTGACCCGGTACCATCTTGTTGAAAAAGAATATTATTCCTCTCGGCCAGAGGGATATCTTCCAAAAATTCTGGCAATGTATTCTCCAGAAATTCTAAATAACTTGCGCCATTTAAATTATCTGGAAGATAAACTGGACCCATTATTCGTCTTCCTATAATTCCTGCCCAGACGTTCCTCTTCCAACGAGTCTGGAAAATTCTAAGGCGGGTAAGTCGAGGATTCTCATCATTCCAATAATGAGTGTTGTGTGAATTGTTGTGCCCGTGCCGTGAGGATAGGGTCTTCCGGGATATTCGCCCAAAGAGTTGGAACTCAGGCAGCAAATAAACGCACTCCGTACTTGTTTAGTAAAAGAATATATTTCGGTCGTACTGTTACACTATTCTCACACTTCTGTTAACTCGCGTATTCGGTCGTCGTGTGGACGAACCGTGTAGATAGGTCAATAACTTATTTACGCGCGGCTCTCTTATTAGCTACTTTCTTACGAGCGACCGCGATGGGTCTCGCGATCGGTTTATATATCGCTTTAATTTCGAGGGTGGAAGGATGAGGTTTTCCGGGTCGGAGCGCGGGACGTGCTCCGTGCTCGGATGTCGTAATGCTTATTCAGCTTGACCGTAACTTGCTTTCTTTTTAGTCACGTCTTATTTTTCTTTCTTAATCTTTCTATTTAATTCTTTTAATACTTTGCTTTGCTTGCTTGATTTTAATTTCTTATTTCTTAATTTTATGTATTTACTTTTCCTTTCCAGGTAAGTGTCTCGGGTTACGACATCCTTCCCCCTTTGGGAAAAGAAAATTTACTAGCGGTAAATTTTCTTTACCTTATTTTCGCTTCTTAGTCTATGTTCTTACAGTCTGTCTTATTAATATAACATGGCTGTGTTGTTTCCGTCATCTAGTGTTGTGTCGGGTTGGTAAGGTCTGTCATAATTTTTTCTCTTTGTACTCGTGGTATGCTTATTTGAATTGTGCTTATTTTGTCCTGTTGTTCTTTTTTCGTTTGCTTCCTTCTTACTAGGTGAGTTAACACTACAATGCTGAGTATAATTATTGTTCCTGTGATACCTGATATCGCGAGATAGATTACATGTTCTCGTATTAATAGACTGTCTTTATTTATCTGTCTATCTGTCTCGGTCAGTGTGTTACTCAGTTTCATTAATTCGGATGGGTTCCGTATTATTTTTCTTAATTTTATGCTTTCTACATTGTTTTTTGGTTCGTCTGTTTTTTCAATATGTTTGTTAAGTTGTAGTCGGGTATCTTTGTATTTATATACGTTGTTATGGCGGGTTTGTTCGCTTTTATTATTATGTCGGGCGTTACTAATTTACATTTTTCTTTTATTGTTATTCGCCCTGACCTTTTGATTTCGGTTTTCTTTGTTACTCCGTTACTACATGTTATTTCTATTGGTTGTCTTTTCCTAGCAGAGTATATCCACGAGTTCGCGTCACTCAGCGTTATCTATATCGTTGAGTTGGCGTGTATGTGTCGTGTGTTGCAGCTGTTTGTATGTGTGTCTGTTCGTACGTATGTCTGTACCTCGCATAACGCTTGGCTGTCTATGTGATGTGTCGGATGACTTCTTTCGCATACATATTGGTTGTCGTTTCGCATACATTTTTCTAATTCGCTTTCCGTGGTTGTAAAATACGTTCGACTATCGGTGTCTATCGCTATTATCGGTTGACTTACTTCTATACATATAAATGTGTCGTCTTGTTTATGGACGGGTAGAGGGATTGCTTTTATTATCTCGTATGTAGGGTACATTATTAATAGAAATCTTACTATCGTAATTATTCCTATACTATCGTAGTATGCGCTTATTTTTATAAATTTCTCGATCTCTCCCCAATTTTCTGGTGCAATGTTGAACGGAAAGTGCGTTCCTTGCGGTATTTGTGCCGCGATTTCCTTAAGATTATTTATTATGGTTACGATCGGTACTACTCTTATGTTTATTATTTCGCTTTTCGCGCTATTTAAATGCGTTACGATATCGGTAATATCCATTATTAATCTTCTGATGATCGCGTTTAATACGATGAAATGTTCGTCCATCTCTTCTCTGTGTCTGAATCCTGTTTTTATCTGTATCCAGCTTTGTCGCATTTTCTCTGTCACATTTAAAAACTTGTCTTCATTTTCTTGTATTATTTTTTCTGATTCTTCTACATGTGCAATGGTTGCGTTTAACACTTTAATTTGATTCTTCAACGTATGCTGTAGTGTTTGTTGATATCCTTCTAGCATTTTCAATTGTTAATTATTTTTTCGTCGTCGGCATCCATCGTGCCGAATAGCGTTTTGGCTATGGGTCCTAGTCCATCTACGAGTCCTCTCCTTGTTTTCCTTGCTAACCGATAGGTCGTTCTTAGACGTGTTAATAGAGTTACTGATTTTTCGTACTCCTGTTCTGTCAGTTGCAGTAAGAGGCTGCAAGTTCTTTTCATTTTTTCTTCCAGAGGTTTGTCACAGCATAACGCTCTCGTTTGCGCCATGTATCCTACTAACTGCTTTTGTAATCTATTGCGGAAATGTCCGTTTTGATTACCATTTTTCATGTGGACTCTACTTGAATGATTTTTCCTATCTTCTCGAAATATATGCCTGGTTCCTGTGAGAATCTTTCTATTTCCCAGGCTTCGTCGGTGTCAGCTTTTTCTGTCCTGACTGTGCTCCAAGTAATTAGACTCCTGTAATATAAATAGTATCATATTATATCACTGCGCTTTCTTAGAATGTTTCGTGCATTCTTTATTCGCGTTGCGCTTTTGTATATGTGGCTACGTTCGCTGTTCTTTCCTTGCTCTTAGTTAGTCTTCAGTCGCATTCCCGTGCAGTTTATCCGCGTTGTCTTCCCTCTGTTCGGTTGTGTTCATGGCTCCTAACGCGAGTGAAGTACACTTTTCGAGTGCCCAGCAGGTTGTGCGTGACAGTGATGATCTTATTTCTCGCGAAGAGCCCGCGGAAGACCACTTTTCCCGCAGTTTTATTTCGCGAGTGGTGCCTCGTATTTCCGAGGTGGTATTTGAGCCTATCCCGTTTACCTCGGTGCCTCCTCACCGGTGGTGGCTGTCAGGGCGCGGTCGCCACATTTGGGACCGGGTGCCTTCAATATTACGGGAGCCTTTATCGTCCCGTTCGCGGCCGTTGCCACGGTCGCCCTTTTTAAGGTAGAATTTATTTTATTTATTTTTCCTTTCTTCGCTTCTCTATCGCCTTCCTCCGCGCACGTCGCCGTTTACTATTCTAATTTTCGATGAACGCTTTCAATCGGTTTACGTGTACGCGTATCGTCCTTCTTCCCATTTTTATTGTATAGTTTACGTCCGAATTCTTCTCGGTAATTAGATAGGGTCCGAGCCATAGGGAATCTAACTTCTTTGATCGCCCTCTACGAACCGTTTCGTCGTGTAGCAGGACTTTCTCTCCTACTTTGAATGTAGTTTTGCGTGTCTTCTTATCGTAATTTTCCTTCGCTTTTATTTTTTCGTTGCGTAGGTGCTCCTTTGCAACCTGTTGCGTTGCGCGTAACTTTTCTCGCAGTTTGCTTGCGCAGTCTTCGTACGTGTATGTAGATTTTGGCGGTTGCGATAGACTTGTCGGTAGGGTTGCTCTGTGTCCGTAAATTAGTTCGAACGGTGTTAATCCTGTCGCTGTATGTGGGGTAGTATTATACGTGAACATTGCGTATGGGATCCATTCGTCCCAGTCGGTTTGATCTGCGTTGATAGTGTCGTAGATACTCGGCTAGTGTACGATGTGATCTTTCCAGCGCTCCGTTGCTCTCCGGATGATACGCTGTCGTTTGTATCTTTTCGATCTTTAATAGTTTGCAAGTGTTCTTAAACATTTTACTTAGGAAATTTGTTCCTTGGTCGGTTAGTATTTTTTCTAGAATACCACGTTCGAATATTATTTTCGTTGCAAATTCTTTGGCGATTGTTGCGGCTTCTTGGTTCGCTACTGGTATTGCTTTACTAAATTTTGTTAGATTATCTTGGAAGGTTAAGATATATTTATTTCCAGTAGTTGTAATTGTTAATGGTCCGACTATATCTAGTGCACATTTTCCGAATGGCTTATCGGCAGTGTCCGTGATTATTAACGGTGCCTTATTTTTTCTTGACAGTTTATTTCGTTGGCATAGTTCGCATTTCACTATATAATTTTCGACGTCTTTTGTTATTCCCTTCTAATTATGCATTAGTCGAATTCGATTTATCGTTCGTTCGATTCCCTGATGTCCTCCTAGGGGGCGTCATGGTATTCGTATATCTTTTGCTTCTCATCTTCCGTGTATTCTTGCCTTGTTCTCGTGTCGCGTGCCTCTTCCTCTTTAATCGCATTGATATCCGCTACGTGTCAGCTCAGTCTTTCGTAAAATCTGGGTACTTTAGTACCGGTGCTGTCGTTAGTTTTTCTTTTAGTAATTTAAAGGCGTTCTGTTGCGCTTGCGTCCACTCGAATCTGTTTTCTTTCTTGGTTAATTTTGTGAGTGGTTTCGCTATTTTGGAAAAATTTTCAATAAATTTCCGATAATATCCGGCCAATCCTATAAATGCTTGTACATCCTTGACCTTTTTTGGCGTCCGAAAATTTTTTACAGCTTTTAATTTGATTAGGTCGGGTGATATTCCGTTCTCCGTAATTATGTGTCCGAGATATGTCACTTCCTTTCTCAGGAATTCACATTTGTCGGGCTGTAATTTTAGTCGTTTTTTCCGTAATCTTTTTAATACTTCGATTAATCTTTTATTGTGTTCCTTTAGACTAGCTCCAAAAATTACAATATCGTCTAAATAGACTAGACACTTTATTCTTTGCAATCCGCTTAACACGGCGTTCATTAATCGCTGGAATGTGGCGGGTGCGTTTTTCAATCCAAACGGCATTCTGTTAAATTCGTAGTGTCCGTACGGCGTGGAAAACGCTGTTTTACTTTTGTCACTTTCTTCCATCTCAATCTGGTGATATCCTGATGTCAGGTCAAAGGTAGTAAAATATTTTGCGTTCCCTAATTGATCCAATATGTCCGTAATATTCGGTAGAGGGAATGAGTCGCCTATTGTTAGGTCGTTCAATTTTCGAAAGTCTACCACCGCTCTAAATTTTTGTTTTCCGGATGCATCTAATTTCTTCGGAACGACTATTAAAGGTGCGTTCCATTGACTCACGCTTGCCCTAATTATTCCATTATTCAGCATCTCTTGCATTTGTCGATTGACTTCCGTCTTTTGTTTTTCTGGCAGTCGATATGGTCGTACGTTAACCGGTGCGCTGTCTGCTCGTGTTGCAATTTGATGTGTCACCGCGTTCGTACATGTGAGTGGCTCTCCGTCGGTGTGGAACACGTCGCTGTATTCCTCGCAAATATCTCTTATCGCTTTTTCCTCTTCCTTATTTAGGTGTCCGGTGCGGAGCTCTTCTAATATTTTCTCGGTTCGTCGCAGGCTTTTCTCCGCCGTTGTCGAATATGCGAGATTTATCTCCATTGCGTCTTCGGCTTCAATTTTCTCAACTGTTATCTGTGGCATTGTAATTTCGACTTCGTTTTCGTTTGTATTCATTACGCTCGCAGGGCATAAGAATTCTTCGGGTTTGACTAGGCAATTCCTTATAAATACGCCTGGTATTATTTCCTCTGCTCGGGTTACTCCCATCATGTTGATTGTCGTTGCCACTTGTACTATCGTCTCGCTCCGAGGCTGTAATGTGATCTTTTGATAAGGGTATAGTCTCAGGATATTTCGTCCGATTTTTAGCTGTTTCGTTGAGTAATTGCATATCGCTTCTTGTTTTTTGAGAAAGTCTATTCCTATTATCCCTTCATACTCAATCGGAAAATCGTCTTTTACGACATAAAATCTATGTTTTATTTTTTCATCTCGCAACTTTATCGTCGCATTTATTCGTCCAATTGTATATACCTGGTATCCTGTCACGCCCGTGAGGGTTATTTTATCTTTGGTTATCATCGTTTCTCCTTTTAGATTTCTCACTTTGATAAGAGAAATGGCTGCTCCCGTATCGCATAATAAATTTATTTTTCCTCCTTTTGCCTCTCGCATGGGTAATGCAACTAAGTCTAGGCCTGTGTATGAGTGAGGCGTTCGTCTTACGTGTGATACGTGATACTCGGCGGCAGGTCGACGTTGTTTCTTATCTTCTTTCTCCTCCTCGTCGCTACTTCGAGCGGAATCAGATCCCTTTTTCCTTCTTTCATTGCTATACCGATTTTTAATTTCCCGTGGCGGCTTATTTCGTTTTGTACGGTTAGGCTGGTCCTTATACGGTCGTCCGTGTAGTATCCAGCATTCTTCTTGCTTATGTCCGATCCTTTTGCAATGGTTGCAATATTTATCTATGGTATTCACGCGCGAGAGTCGCTCTGGTTTTGGTAATGAAAATCGCGTCGCGTATCGACTCGTCCAGCATTCTCGTCCGTAATGCCCCATTTTTCCACACTTCTGGCATTGTGCAGTTCTTTTATTATCATGATTATACATGGGCGTTGTAGCGTTCTTTGGTCGTACGCCGGCACATGCCGATCCCTTGACTTTCTCTTCTGCGCTCGCAGCTGATATCGCTTCTTGCAGTGTCATGTATCCTCTAGAACGTACCACGGTTTTAATGTCGTCGTGTAATCCGATTTGGAAATTTTCTAAAGCTTGCTGCTGTATTATTTTAAAGATTATCCGCTTGTGCTCCGTCGCATAATTTTGTCCATCTAGCATCGACTTGTATAGTTCTATTGCTAGTTTGTCTGTTCGCAGTCCGTATGCTCTTGCGCTTTCGCCGGTTTTCTGTTTTAGCGTATTGAATTCTATTTGCAAATGTGTCGTGCTCTTTCTACTAGCATAGCACGCTTCTAGTTCTTGTTTTAATTGTACAAAATTTCGGATCTTTCGCGTCTGAAAATCTAGCATCGCTCTGCCTTTTAATTTGGTACATAGTACAGCACCTAACAAAGTGACTTCGTCTAATGGATCAATATTTTCGACCGCGTATGTTGTCGCGCTTAAAAATTCTTGTAGTTTATTTGGCGATCCGTCGAATTCTGGTATTAGGCTGCATGCCTCTTTCAAGGGTAAACTTCCGCGTCCTCGACGGTAAAATTTGGTAATTAGTGTACATTTTTTCCAGTCCTATTTCAGTACAAAACTTTGTTCCACATTTTATGTTAACTGAATATATTCTTCAAAATTAATACTGTCACGTAAATTTTTAAATCTTTTTTTATCAATTGTTTCAAAATTAATTAATATTGAAGGAAATGATGTTTTTACAGTATTGCAATAACTGCTATTGCATTCAAAAATTTTATTTACATTTGGTTCACTTTTAAATAACTTATTCCACATATTAGCAATGGAATTATTTGCATTTATGGTATTTTTCTTACAACGTTTACTTGATTTATTAAAAGTAGTAGTAGTAGTAGTTTATTCAATTAATCCCCTTAGAGTTACAATCTTTTAATCTACATCCACAGTCACTTAACCTATTTCTCCTAACATACCCCCCCCCTCGGGGACCTCAGCGGCTATTCCCCAACCCCCTCGTCCCCCGAGGTTCGCACACACACCCGTCTCCTCTCACTATCTCCTTCACTCACACAGCATCCCTTACGTATGTACAAAATTATTTTTTCTATTAGTTCCCTGTCCTTCGTTCCCAGCTCCCCGTTATTCCCTCATTTCATCTTGACACCTGCCCCCCTACCTTTTCTTCTCCGAGCCTGGCCATAGTGTGATTTTACAACACTGTTCCCATCTCCCCTCCTTACAACCCACCCTTTCTCTCTTGTCTCTCCATCCCTCTTCTCGTCCTCTCTCCCTCTTCTTCATTCTTTCCTTCTTCTCTCTTCGCTCCTTTTTTCTCCCTTCTTCGGTTCTCCTTCTACCTTGTCCGCTCCTTCCTCTTTGTCCTTTATCCTTCACTACCTTTCCTCCTTTTTCCCTTTTTTCCTCTCCCCTTTGATTCCCTTTCTGCTCTCTCCGCACTCTTACAATATACCTTGTTTCTTATAATAAACATCATCCCTTCGCTCTCACCCTCACCCTCACTCTCACTCTCTCTCTCTCTCTCTTTCCCCTTCTCTCCTCTCTCTCTATCCCCTTTGTTCTCTTACCTCCTCTTGCTATATACCTTCCTTCCTTTCCTCCACGAGCCTGGCCATTGTACGACCTCACATGTTATTTCCCTTCCTACCCCACGTCCCTTCCCTTTCCTCTCTCCCTTTCGACCCTGCCCCTCTCCCTTCGCAATCCACTTCTCTACAAGAAGTCTCTCTCATATCTCGTTCTCCTTCTCTCTCTCCTTCTCTCTCCTCTCTCTCTCTCTCTCACTCTCCCTCTCACTCTCTCACTCTTTTCCACTTTCTCTCGCTCTCTCTCCCCCTTGCCCTTTCTCCTCTTTCTCACGTTCACCTATCTTGCCGTTATCATTAATATTACATCCTATCTTCCCCCTTCCTCTCCGTAACATCCGCCTCTTCTTTCTTCGTCTACTCCCTTCCCTTTCCTCTCCGTGCCTGGCCCTTTTCGATCTTATATACTGATCCCCTCTCCCTTCCTCCGACCCACCCTTTCTCTCCCATCTCTCTGTCCTTTCACTTCTCTTCTTCCCCCTTTCTTATGCTTCACCTCTTCTTTTTTTTTTCCTCCGTTTCCTCCCGCTTTCTTCGTCTCTTTATCTCTGGTCTTCTGTCCTTTTCTTCCTCTCTTTCCGATTTCCTCCTCTCTCTCCCTTCTCTGTCCACATCCTCTTCATCACCATTAAGATCTCTCCCAGACACTCTCTCATCTCCTTCACCTCACTCCTCAGTTGTCTCATTTCCTCCATTTCCCCTTGTTCTCTTCTTCCTCTTTTACGTTTCCCTTCTACTCTTCTCTCACCTATCTTCCACTTACTCTCCTTTCGCTCCTCCTTATCACTTTCCTCTTACACTATCTTTCCTCCTAACCTTTCCACCATGTGCTTTCCACTGCTTCTGTCACCTTCTATTGATTCATATCGACGGCCTCCATCATCTCTATCGATTTGTCTGCCTTCCATCTTCTGCGATATCTCCTTTCCTCCTCTACCCATCTCCACCTCTTCCCATCCATTCTCAGTTCCCTGCTCGTTGCTACCACTCTCCTGCCTCTCGCTCGCTCTCTCTCTTCTCGCTGCCTCCCCGATCCTCCATCTCGTCTTCCTCCTCCAACGTCAAATCCTCGTCCACTCCCACTTCCTCCATTCCCGTTGCACTTTTTCTTGCCAAGTCTAGTCTCTTCTTCAGATCTCTCTCTCCTTCCTTCTCTTCCTCTCTTCTTTTGTCTCCCTCCGCCTCTTCTTATCTTGCCTCGTCTTCCTTCTTTCCTTTACTGCCCGGCTTGACACTTTCTTCTCTCCCTCTCTCCTCTCCCTTCTTTCCTCTTCCTTCTTCTCTTTGCCATGCCTCTGCTCCTCTCCCCTCTCCTTCCTCCATCACCCTCTCTCTCCTCTTACACTCTGCCTTTCCCTCCTTGCTCTCCCACCACACCTCTAGTTCTCCGTAAATCCTCTTTATCACCACTAATCACTCCGCCATACACTCCTTCCTTTCTCTCATTTCGCTCCTTATCCCTTTAAGCTCCTTCATCTCCCCTTCTTCTTTTTCTCTTTTCCTCTTTCACCCTTCTTCCATCACTCTGCCTTCTCTCTAACCTCTTTTTTCTTTGCTCGTCCTCTTCACCTGTCACCACGCCTTATCTCATCTGTTCGCGTGCCGCAATCGATATCTCCGTCAGTCTCTTCCCAATATTAATTTATCGGATCTACCTTCGACCTTGCTCCTTCTTTCTGCATCCTGCCGCCATCTGTCGCTCATCGTTGATACTCTTCGCCCCTTTCCCTCCACCGCACCGCCCCCTCACCCATTCTCTCCATACCGCCTAGTCACTGCCGTCTTCCCCTTCACCTCTTCACCCCTTGCCTCCACTATCACTTTTGTCCATCTTTCCACTCTCCTTTCCACTTTTCTTCTCTCTCATTTCAACCCGGATCCTCTAACACTCCTCCACCAAGGTTCCTTTGTCCTCTAGCCTCCGTCTCGTTCGTCCCTCTCCTCTTCGTTTCCATTCCGCCTCTCGTTTCTTCACTTCACCCAATCTTCCACGTCATCTTTGCCGTCTTCTTGCTCCAGTTTTCCTGCTCTTCTGATTCTCTCTTCCTTTTATCCTTCACCTCCACTCCACTCTCCCACATTGCACTGACCCTTCACTTTCTCTTAGCCTCTTCTTTTCCACTCGCAACTATCCCCATACATTTAAAAAACCAAAAACTTCCCTGAGCTCTCACTTCGCTCGTCCTCTCCAACCGCTATTTTTAACACATCTCGATTTATTAAAAGTATTTATTAAATAAATTTCTTTTAAAATTAATGCTCTTTCGATATAAGTTTTTTCCGTCAAACTTGTTTAAATGAAATTGAATAAAAATCTTAGGATTTTATTTTCTGATAATTGGATATAAGAATAATAATCAGAATCATCTAAAGCTGCTGTATATAAAATATGAGCTATGATATCAAAGCCACACGTTTGAGTAACAAATATATCTTTTTTCTTAATTTTAACGGGTTTTAATCGTAGTCAATTTTTAAGAAAATTTATTTTTGATTGTGTTGTATAATTTAGATTGCTTTTTTTAATATGCAACTCATTTAAGGTTCGTATTTCAGGGAAAGACTTGAAATAAAGACTCGGTTTCTTTACTTTAGCTTGTGAACTCTTTTTTATCATTACTGAATTGTTAATAGTAGCATGATTTTGAACTAAGGAATCAATTTCAAAATGTTCTGAATTTAAACATTTAACTTCATTAATATTGCTATTTTCAGTTTTAATTAATCCTTTCCAATTTTTTATTGTAAATAAATTCGAATTATTGCAATTTTTTCTGAGCGACGATGTTAATAAATTATTATCAATAGATTCATTGTGTACTTTATATTCAGAATGATTTAAATTTAATTTATTATTTAAATAATTAACTTCAAATTTTTGTAAATTTTCGTTAATAGTAGTATTGTTTATAACACATTTAATTAATCCTGTTGAAGTTTTTGTTGTAAATAAATCCGAATCATTGAAATTTTCTTTAAGCGACGATATTAATCAATTATGATC